>NC_134554.1:30471552-30729776 GCF_025594145.1 Primulina tabacum
ACTAAGGAGTTAGTTTATAAATTAAATAATTGTTATTTAATTTAATATACATATACATGTAGATATTTTATATGGTGATATAAAATATGTGTATATAATATTATTATATCATGTATTATTAAAAGTTAATAAATACATTATATATTAAACATATGAGAGTTTAAATATAATGAAATTATTAGAGTCCTTGTGGGAGAGGAACTCCTAATTAGATTAGGAGTCTCACTCTATATATATACCACTAGGACTCATAATAAACCTAACCTAGTTTTTGCACACAAAAACCACTCCAAAACCTCTCCTCCCTTGGTTTCAAACCCACGGCTACCACTTGAGTTTTTGGGAGAAAATTTTGACCAGAAGCAAATTAGATTTGCTTAATTATGGATTGAGAATCTATAATTTTGGTTAATTATTAATTAAGAGTTAATTAGCATAAAAACCATGATTTTGAATCATGGATCTCTCGGCCAATATACCAAGGGTTGGGGAAAATTTAGGCCATGCGATTTTCTTCCACCGCCGTGCCACTTTATGTCCGGATTTTGGAAATTCGGAGGATACAGTCTCAACGCACGAATCGTTTGGATTTTCTAGTGCAAACAAAACGAGGAAAATAGTCTTCGATCGTGGACCAAATTAGGCGATTAAAGTTGAAGATCCGTTCGTAGGGATTTACAAGAAGGGCTATATCCGCCTCAAACCGGAATAGTTTGAAGTTCTACGTTTAGAACGCAAAGGTATAATTCTAAACGCCCTATGAATGTTTTAAACAAACGACACCCAAGAACAAAATTTTTAAACTTCCGCTGCGTCTTGGGTGCGAGAATACGATGTCCCAACACAAGCGTGCCTGGGGATGATTTGGTGAACAAAGCAAGAAGAGGGAGACCCGGAAGAAGATTTTCTTTAGCAACCCAAGAGAGAACCGACGCCTTCAATTGTTGAGCTCTGAAACCGTGGGAAATCTGAAGGGAATGGGACGTATATCGGCTGTGGGTTGGGGGTTACGGGAGGTAAGGGTTTAATATATAATAATTAGATAGTTAATCAAATAATTAATGGGTCCTAATATGATAATTAAGGGTATGAAAAGGGTTTTAGCCCAACAAGCTTAAAAGTAGGCTCATTAAATCCAAACGCTCTCCCAAAAAATATTTCGTGTTGGAAAGGTTTTGAAAATATTAGCCGAACCAATAAAAAGTCTTCCGATTCGATAAAATTCGCGTACCGTTAAAAATAAAGTCTTGCGGGTAAGAATACCCGGTAAAATCCCATTATTTGAAAAATCCACTTAAAACACCATATATTAATTTATAAAAATTAATCATGTATTAAAATAATTTTCCTGAAAATTCTCCGGTCTCCGATCCTCGTTCGAGCGTGAAATGCACCTAGAAATCCTAATGCATGAACTTTTAAACTTTCATGAAATGAATCCTATCATGCAATAATTATGCATAAAATGCATAAAATAATTAAACACAAATTAATAAAATAAACATGCATTTAATACTTTATAACAAATTAATAAAATACCAAAGAAATTTAATAACTTGCATGCATGTGGTTCTCGTGGACCTTCAGATTTTCAGGACGTTACAACATTAGCTTTCCCTGGATGGTAGCTAATTTCACAATCGTAGTCTTTTACTAACTCCAACCACCGTCTTTGTCTCATGTTAAGTTCTTTCTGCGTGAAGAAATACTTGAAACTCTTGTGATCAGTGAATATCTGGCATTGCTCGCTGTACAAATAATGTCTCCATATCTTCAACGCAAAGACAACGGCAGCTAACTCGAGATCATGAGTCGGGTAGTTCTTCTCACGCACCTTCAACTGTCTGGAAGCATAAGCTATAGCCCGACCATGCTGCATCAATACTGCGCCTAAATCGAGCTTAGATGCATCGGTGTACAACACAAAATTTCCTTGCCCTGACGGCATGGCTAAAACTGGCGATGTAATAAGAGCTTGCTTCAAAGTATCAAAACTCTTCTGGCAATCATCACTCCATACAAATTTTGCATTCTTCTTAGCCAATGAAGTGAGTGGCACTGCAATAAAAAAAACCCCTGAATAAATTTCCTGTATAGCCTGCCAAGCCTAGGAAACTATGGATCTCCAACGCGTTCTTCAGCTCAACCCATTCTCTTACTGCGGCCACTTTAGTTGGATCTACCTCAATGCCACTGCTAGATATAATATGTCCCAAAAATGCTACTTTATCCAACCAGAATTCACACTTACTAAATTTTGCAAACAGCTTGTGTCTCTGCAAGACTTACAAAACTGTACCCAAATTCTGACTGTGCTCCTCATGGCTTTTCGAGTATAAGAATATCGTTAATGAATACTATAAAGGCTGAAATACTCAATTTATTAGGTCCATAAAAATTGTTGGAGCATTCGTCAGTATAAATGACATCACTAAGAATTCGTAATGCCCATATCTAGTTCTGAAGGCTGTCTTGTGAACATCTGCATCCTTTACCTTCAGTTGATAATACCCAGAACGTAGATCTATCTTAGAGAACACTGTAGCTCCCTGCAACTGATCGAATAAGTCCTCGATCCTTGGTAACGGGTATTTATTATTGATCGTTACCTTGTTCAATTATCGGTAATCGAGGCACAACCTCATGCTTCTGTCTTTCTTTTTTACTAAAAGTACTGGTGCGCCCCATGGTGAGAAACTAGGGCGGATGAATTCTTTGTTTAGGAGTTCTTGAATTTGCTGTTTGAACTCTAACATCTCAGCTGGAGCTAAACGGTACGGTGCCCTAGAGATTGGCACGGTGCCTCGCACAAGGTCAGTGGCAAACTCCACCTCTCTCTCTGGGGGAAGGCCTGTGACGTCATTAGGAAAAACGTCAGGAAAATCTCTGACTACTGGTACATCAGATATCGATGGAGTGGGTACGTCAGGTGCGGAAATAATACTGGCCAAGAAAGCCTGACACCCCTTATGAATAAGTCTCTGTGCCTGCATACAAGAGATCATGCGATGGAAAATCCTCCATCTATCCGGCTCAAAGAGAAATTGCTCCATGCTTAACGGTCTTACCTACACTGATCTTTTCTGAAAGTCAATAAAACTCTGTTCTTCGTTAGCCAGTCCATTCCCAAGATAATGTCAAACTCTGGCATCGGCAACACAATCATATCGGCATAACTGGCTGGCACTGTAGTTCAAGATCAATATCTCTGACCACGCTAGTAGCTGATAACTCCTCCCCTGATGGGATTTTCATAGAGTAGTTCACGTCGAGTCAAATGGACTTGACTCCCAAATGATTAGCGAACGTCTCTGAGATAAAACAGTGAGTGGCCCCGAAATCTAACAAAGCCTTCGTGGCCACTCTTTTTATGAAGATATTTCCTGAGAGACGTTAGCACAAAACAAAAACTTACATCCCAAAATACTAATCTTAACCTCATTCATAATTGGAAATTTCTATCCCAAGTCACCAAAAATACGGAACAACACACTAATAATCCCAAATCAAATTCGAAACATGCATGGAAAAAATGATACGTGCATAATTAAATAAGTTACCAGTAAACAGGTCGTGTTTGGGGTCGCCTTCTTTGCCTGCATGGCGAACACTCTCTCCTGGGTTGGCTGCCTCCACTGCGGGCAGTCATTCAGCATATGATCGCTGGCTCCACAATTGAAGCATTGGCCCGATCCCTATAAACATTGTCCCGTATGCTAGCGGTGGCACATCGGGCACACCGGGCACTCACAAGGCCTCTTAGGAGCCTTCTACTTAGAAATAGGACCCTTGCCTTTCGGCGATCCTTGAAATGGCCTCTTCCGCTGCTGTCCCTGGAAAGGCCTCTTAAACTGAGGCTCCTGCTGAGGTGCCTGATATGGCCTCTTGCCCTGCCTGTCATTCTCAATGTCCCTCTGGTCCTGCTATGCCTCCAGAGCTCTCGACACGGCAACAACATAAGTAGTAGGACCAGCAACTCTCACATCATGGCGCAAGATCGGCCGTAACCCATCAAGAAAATTCCTCAGCTTCTCCCGAGCATCATTCACAATGAGGGGCACAAAGTGACACCCCCTCTCAAATTTCCTGACAAATTCTGTCATGTTGTTGTCTCCCTATCGCAACATCATGAACTCCCTGGTCAGGCGGGAGAGTACTTCCTCAATGAAGTACTTGGAGTAGAAAACCTCCTTGAAACCAATCCAAGTCAGTGTTTGCAAGACCACTGACAAAGATCCGCTCTCCCACCACATTCTGGCATCTCCTGTCAGCAGTAAAGTGGCACACCTGACCCTGTTTGCATCCTGCAGCTCCATGAAAGCAAAAATTAACTCGATGGACTTAATTCATCCCTCATCTATCATCGGGTCAGTAGTCCCCAAAAACTCCTTTGGGTCCATCCTCCTGAACCTCTAATATACTGCCTCTGGTCTAGGCCTCGCTCTTGTATCTACGGCAGTATGGTTCCTCGCAAATTGTGCGAAGAACTGAGTCATCCCTGCAAGCATCTGAGCCTACATATCTGGGGGTGGACGAGGAGGAGTGGCCCTCTCCCCATCCCGAGCTTCTCTATTCTCATCCCCTGCTCCACGGGCAACCATACTTCTAGGAGGCATACTGTTCCAATATTTACCCAACACGTAAACTCAACATGCATGATCATAATATATATATTGTAATATGCACGTAATTTGATCTTAAAACATGTACATGCTCAAATCATGACTTGATGCTTACTACATGAAAGAATTTAAAACTTTAAAACTTACAGACTTGAGGTGTGACTTCGTGAGCTTCTCGCAACTAGCAGTAGGCATAACCCTTTACAAGAACACCGCTCTGATACCAACTGTAACGTACCGTATTTTGAACTACTTAAAATTTGCAGAAAATAAAAAATTTTCTTATATAAATAATAGACTTTCAAATTGTGATAAACATAATCTGCTCGTCTAAAACATTTGAAATGTAACAACTACAACCAAAGTTTGCAAAAGCACTTGTTTAAACATCGTAAAGTAATCCTGTGAAAATTAAAGTATTTGATACGTGCATAAAAAAAATTTCTTAAAACGTAAGCGGTCCTCGGGTTTAGCCTCCATGCAGTCCAAACCAACTCACTGATCCCCAACTCTCGCTTCCTCGTACTCGTCCTCACCTGCATCGATCAAGTCTAGTGAGTCTAAAGACTCAACATTTATAAACTGAGAATATCAAATAATACATAATAAAACCACATGCATTTTACATTAGATCATACATACTTAAACATGAACGTACATACATAAACATAGACGTGCAATCATTTCATAAAACTTTTAATAAACATACTTGCATCATACATAGTTGAACATACATAAACATCATCATTTTGCGTAGAGATATGTTTGAAAGCAAGTGACCTATAACATAGTGCGCCTGATCAGACTAAACCACAGTACTGGGCTGGCAGGGATGTCCACTGCCACATACATGAGATCCCTGGTCATGCTTTACCAGGTGGATTGATCTCTGGTCATGCTTTACCGCTTTTCAATCCTGATCTAAACCTCGTCATGCTTTACCAGGGTGGAGAGGTCCCCGGCCACGTTCACCGGCTTCCAAACCCGTTCATATTTGGTCACAAGACAATTAGCATACCTAAAAAACATAAAATATTTTCTTTGCACGTCGAACATACTAATACATTATGCATGCCTGCCCAAGACAAAAAAACTTAATTTTTTTTCTAGAATTCTTGGCGCTCGGGCGGTAAATCTTACCGCTCGAACGCACCCCGTCCAGAAGGTCTGGCACTCGAGAGGTAAGATCTCGCGCCCGAGCGCCGCCCTGCGCGAAATTTTTTAAAAACCAACACAGTTGAGCAGTCACATAAGAATGATCATAACTCACTCCTCTCGTCTAGAAATTACGAATTTCTGTCAAATCAAAGATATCAAAAAGTACTACGTTTTTTTATGTTCAAAGGTTTTCCAGAAAACCGATCGAAAAATCGTAGGATTCGAAATGACATCAGATTCGATTTTTGAGATCTAAAAATCGTTTAAACATCACAGTTTGTGCAGTCACACGAAAATGATCACAACTCACTCGTTTCTTGTCTAAAAATTACGAATTTACTGTCAAATCGAAGGTATCAAAAAGTAATACGTTTTATATGTTGAAAACTTTTCCAGAAAATCGACCAAAAAAGTACAGTACACGGAATGACAGCAACATCCGGTTTTGAGATCTAAAAACTTTCAAGAATCTTTTCAAATGTTTTTGATCAAAATTTTGCATAACAAACATGAATTTTTACACATAATAAACATCAAAACATATACTATGATAAGATCGATGCAAAAACGGAAGAATATACATGACTTTGCTTTTAAAAACGCATGAAGATGACGAATACCGACGCGGTGGATCACGGGGGATGACCGGGTGACGTTTGTTGTGCGATTTCTTGCCCGAAAATGATCGTGAATCTCCAGGAAAAAGCAAGGAATGGTGAGGACTGCTGAAAGACTCAAGAACCCTACTCTCCCTCAAAGAAAATAAACGTGTATATGTGTGTGTTGTGTGTGCTGAGTGTGTGAGTGTAAATCTCGTGTGTGTGTTTTAATTAAGGGTAAATTAGGTTAATTAAATAGGTAATAACCAATTAACTTGCTATTTAAAAATACTAACCCAATACTTATTTACCAAAATCCCTTAATTTAAAATAAAATGCACAATTGATAAACTTTAAAATTTTAAAACCTTAAAATCACCTAATAAATTAAATTAGAATTTAAAAATGCTAGAAACTTAATAAATAATTCAAAATACCCCTTTCTTGACTTGCAATAAAATATCACATTTTCATAAATCGCCTAAATCGTAACCAGTCTCTTTTCCAGATCCCGTATCGAATATTCGCATGAAACATAAAACTCAAGAAAACATTTTAACATGCATCAAATAAACATATAATAATTTAAAATAATGCAATTTCATAAATCATGCATTGCTAAAATCATTTTAAAATTAAATAATTAATTTGACAATTTAAATGAATGCATGAGTTTTACATGTACTGATTTTGGGCTCTAAAGTATATGCATAGTTACGAAAATAATATGAAGTGTGACTTGTTTTTCATGCAATACGTAATTAAATAAATACTATAGTGTGATGGATGAGTAAAGGAAAGAATATGGGGTGCCTTTGCGTGATTAACGCACGAATTAACGTTGAGGAATGGAAGAACGATGACACGAAGCCTTGGGCAAAATTCCTTGACAAAGAGCCGATGCTTTTCCCTTGATTTTTCCTTGTGTGTGCCGTGTATTATGAAAGAAAGGAGTTTGAAGGGTTAAGGGGAGTGGGGCGTGAGTTTGTGCTTATTATGGGGTAGGTTTTGTACTTTGAATAATGGCTAATTATTAAGTGTACAATCCTAGGCCCATTAGCATGGTACATTAGGCCCATTAAACCCAACTGTGCATATTTAAAATATTTTGTGTAGGAAAGTTTGTGAAATTATTTGCCGAGTTGTCAAAACGTTCGTATTTTTGCTAAAATTCCAGCACTCATATAAATTACATCCCGGCGTATAAAATCACCTCAAAACTTATTATTTTCAAAAATAAGAAAAAACATCAACCATATTTTAAATAATTAAAAACAATTATTTAATAAAAACAATTTTCATTTTTCAGCCCTCGGTCTCCGTTCCTCGATCGCAACTCGAATAACCTTTAAAATTACATTTTAATGCATTCAAGTAGACAACTACAATAAAATCATGTAAACATATCCCACATAATCCATTTAAGCAATTAAAATACATAAGAAGTTGATAATCTTGCATGCATGTGGTTCATGTGGACCTTCGAATTTTCGGGACGTTACATTTTAAATATTTAAAATAAGGTTGATGCTAAATGATATTTTTGAAATTAAGGTGTTTTGAGATGATTTTATACGCCGAGTCGTAATTTTTAACGGTATTTGATTTACAACGAAAATATGAACTTTTTGACAGCTCGGCTAATAATTACACGAACTTTCCTAAACAAAATATTTTAAATATTCACTAATTGGCTAAACGGGCCTAGTATGTCATTCTAATGGGCCTAAGCATATACTAGTTATTTTAATTAAAATAAATAGGCCACAAACCTCCCCCATCCCACAAAACTCACGTCCCCTTCCCCTCAAAATTTACAAGGACTCTCCCCTCCCCCTCAACACAAGCACACACGAAAATTCTTCAAGCAAAAAGCCACGGTTTTGCAAAGGAAATTCAGTGAGGAGTTCTACGTCATCGTTCTTCGCATCGTCGATTCGTTTTCGTGCGTAACATACGTAAAGGCACACCATAAATCTTTATTTTCTCATCTATCACATCCTAATATGTGTTTAATTATTGTTTGCATGAAAAACATGATTGCTTTATGGAAATTTTCGTTTTTATTCATAGACACATGAATAAGGTATGATTTATGTTCCAAACTTGATATATTATTGTATGAAGGGGCTGCCATGTTAAAGGATCAAGGAGGGACGTTTTTCCATGAGTTTAAGAGTCCTTAGACGCCAAGACGTAGGCTGCACGTGAACTGGAACAAACCACGGCTCATGGCTCGGCCAGGGCTTGACCAGGGCTGGGGCTGGACGTGATTGGGTGTGTGGAGGAGTCCTATCCACGCTAGGACTCAAGCTCGACAGCTAGGGAAGAGCCCATGCAGATGGGACTCTTCCCAAGCCACCTGAGAGCAACAGCTGGTGCGATGGGTTATGGCTTGACCAGGGCTGATCTAGGCTAGGTCACAAAGAGGTCTAGGGTTTGTCCAGAGGGTGAGGGTGAGGGTGGTGGCCTGGGCGAGGAGTCTTAATGGAGTTAGGAGTCATTTGCACAAAGGGTAGAACTCGCGCAGCTTTTTGTTTAAGTGCAGGAGGTTTGCAGCGGGTTAGGGGTTGGTTCGAGGGGTCATGGCTGGTCATTAGGGTTCATAGATGGTATGGGAAGATCTTGGCTTGGGGTGGCTCGATCATGGCTCGAAGAAATTGGACGATGGCTCGAGGGTACCTTGTTACGGTTCGAGTTAGAGTTTTAAGGGCTAAAGGGTTCGAACGTGGTTCTCGGGGGTCAAATCATGGTTCACAAGGGTATTTTAGGCAATCAAAAGTGTAAATTTAAAATTTGGGAAAAAAAATATTAAATTTTGAATTTATTCGGGAATTAAACGTTTCACGAATTAATAATTACGAAACAAAATGAAAGCCTCGATTTTAAGATAAATAAAAATATTAGAAAACTATTTTAAGCTTAAATAGTTATTTAGGATGGTCTAGAGTCAATGAAAGTAAGAAAAAGTCAATACCGAGAAATTTTACGTCTAGGGGTAAAATGGTCATTTTACACTTAAAATGGGTAGGCGGCATGACAGTGCCCCAAATGCTATAATATATGATAAAATGGTTATTTTGAATTTTTATGAAGTTTTATGATAAAACCTTAAAGCTAAAATACGTGTTGCATGCTTGGTTTTTAAAAAGAAAAAATGATATTTATATGCATGATTTTTTTTAAAGTAATGAAAATATGAAACATTGGAGGAGATGAAATAATTGTGACTATTATGATGCTATGATGATATGATTGGAGATATCGTGAGGGAAAATGTCCCAGAGGGAGCCCATTTAAGGGAGAAGATCCTAGAGGGAGCCCCTTTATGGGAGAAGGCCCTAGAGGGAGCCCGTTTATGGGAAAAGAACCCAGAGGGAGCCCGATGATCGTATTTCTATATGATGATGATAGGCCAAGGCTCAGTTGACGGGTGAGAGTGTCGTTGATTTACTCGCCGCCCAGTACTGTCGTTATATGTAGATGGATCCATCAACCTTATGATGAAACGAAAGTCACAATTAACGATTTGAACTCAATAAAGGAAACGTAAATATTTATGACGAAAAGGAAATGTTCATGATGAAACGATGTATGATATGAAATGATGAAAAGTTAAAATGTTTATGTTTATTCATGTTCATGAAATGTTATTTTAAGTATATATATGTAAGGTCCAAAATTAAAACGACGTAATCCAACTGCATGCGAATCTAGGAATTAATGGAAAATGAGTAATTAAGTGACTTTAATTGCTAATTAATTATGTGACATACATGTTGATATGTTAAATAAGATTCTTATTGTCATCATGCATAACATTGTATTTTTAGGAATATTCAAGTGACGATCGAGAAACGGGGACCGAGGGCTGAAAAATGTTTTTATTAAATAATTATTTTTAATTATTTAGAATAGGGTGGTTGCTTTTAGTATTTTTGAAATTAAAGGGTTTTGAGGTGATTTTATACGCCGGGACGAAAATTTTATCGGTGTTGGTTTTTCAACTAAAATACGAGCTTTTTGGCAACCCGATTAATAAATTCACATGTTAATATTTTATTTAAATCCTAAATAAGCACTAATGGGCCTAAACTTGGCTTAATAGGCCTAAACTTGAATTAATAACCTTATTTGCTATATAATATGCAAATCCCCACCCAAAACCCTACACCTTTTTGCATCAAGGATCGGCCACCTATTTTTAAAAATCTGAAACTCTCTCCCTCAATCACCAACCTCACGGCACACAACCCGAGGACCAGCGCTTCTATTTTTCCGCATTTACGTTTTTGATTCATGATTTAAGCTAAAGATTTTTTTATTTATGCTTTTGAGAGATTTTTGAGAGGTTTAGTATGGGCTATTCTTTTCAAAATATTGCTTTTTAGGTTTGGTAAACAGTAGACGATTTCAGTTTTACGACTCTTTCACCTGATTTTTAAATGCTTGTTGGTTGATGTTTTATTTCAAAGGGGAAAATATTTTTATGTGATGGTCGAAAATTGTAGAGGAGGAAAAAAAAATTTAGTACTCTTAAAGCAATAAAAAGGGCAGACGTTACAGTTGGTATCAGAGCAAAGGTCCTGTAAAGGGTTGTGCCACCATCAGCGCCGGGAAGATCAGTCGTCAAGCCTCAAAGTTGTAAGTTTTACATGATTTATGTGATTTAATATGTTGTTACCTGCATGACGATAGGAATATTATGTTTATGATACATGTTTATTAGCTTTTTGAGTATTTATGCTTTGCATGCTTAAATTGCTAAAATGAATTAGGACATGTCACATGATTAGAGAACTTAGATTTAAATGCATGTTGGTTACGTTAGAATTTGGAAAACGTTCAGATAAAATGCCTCCTAGACGTGCACTCGTTATCGAGAATCAGGAAGAGAACAGTGTTAATCGTCGAGGGAATAGTCAAAGAAATGCACCACTACCACCCCCTCCTCCAGGGGATCCTGCTACTCGTGCATTAGAGGGTATGGCTCGCCTCTTCGAGCAACAAATACAGCAGCAGCACTTACAACAGCAGCAGTTACAGCTACAGTTACAGCAGCTACAGCAGCCACCTAGGCCACAGCATGATATTTATGAGCAGTTCCGGGGGCTAGGGCCGAAGGAATTTTCTGGCACCATCGATCCATTTGCTGCTGAGAGTTGGATCCGTTCACTCGAGGTACATTTTCGCTATCTGGACATGGGAGACGCCGACCGTGTGAGGTGTACTACTTATCTGTTTAGGGACGACGCTTCTTTATGGTGGGAAGGAGCCGAGCATGGTGTTGACCTTGCTACACTCACCTGGGCACAGTTCAAGACAAAATTCTATGAGAAATATTTCACTCCGGATGCTAGGAGCCGAATAAAGAGAGAATTTATGGCCCTCCGTCAGGGAGATGCTACTGTTGCTGAGTTTGTAAAGAAATTTGATAGGGACTGTCACTTTGTACCCCTTATTGCCAGGGATGCAGAAGAAAAGCTCAGACATTTTATGGATGGCCTTCGACCTACCATTCGGGATAAGGTTATGATGATGCGTCCTGTGGATCACGCTACAACAGTTACCTATGCATACCAGGCTGAGCAATCCTTGAAGGACATTGACTTTGAGCTACAGCGCAAGAGGCAACTAAATCAGAATAATAATCAGCCTAATAAGAAGCCTTATACAGGTCCTCCTAGACCTCAAGGGCCTCAAAAGCCCCGAGGTCAAGTCAAGAAGCCAGCGCCACCAAAGCCACAAAATCCTGGAGCACCAAAGCCTGCTGAGAGGCAACTATGCAAACAGTGCAACCGCCCACATCTTGGCAAGTGTGAATGGGGATCATTTAAATGTTTCTACTGCAAGGAAGATGGACACAAAGCTAACGACTGCCCAAAGAAGAAAGCAGCTACTACGGCACGAGATTATGTTACGAATGCCGAAGAAGCTGAGGAGGAGGCAGACACTACACTCATCACGGGTAATCTAGTCGTTTAACATTTTATATTGCTTATTACTGCATGAAATGTTAAATTGGTTGTTATAATTGATTCGGGATCAAGATTTAACCTAGTGGAAATTAGGTTGCATGTTCTACCTAGTTGGATTTAAGTTATGATTTTAGAAACCATAGAAAATGATATGAATTTTGTGCCTTATTTTATGTAAAGGATGAAATGACTCCAATTAAAAAGTTTAGGGCCAAAATTAAAGAAAATCTTAACTAAGGGATTGTTAGGTTCGAATTATTGGGGGATAATTGTGCAATTTTCGAAAACATGGGGTCTAAAAAGGTAATTCTCGATAATTAAGGGACCAAATGGTAATTTCAGAATTCTTAAGGACCATGATCATAATGCGAAATCTTCTTATAACTGTGGAAATTAATGATAGTAAATCCTTAAGATTCAACGCAAAAAGATATATAAGACAATTTTCATCACAGGGAGGATCATCATTCTAGGTGTAGCTACCTGTGCATTGCTAGATTCAGGAGCTACACACTCTTTCATATCTGAAACTTTCATAAAAAGACTGAAAATTACTTCTCAAGATATGGGTTTGGGTTTCAAAGTTTCTATTCCATCCGGCGATCTTAAGAATCTGGAGCTTCGATTATTCAAAGATGTTGTTCGGGCAGATCTTATTGTGCTTCCTATGCCCGAATTCGATATTATACTTGGGATGGATTGGTTATCAGCGAATGGAGCATCGATTGATTTTCGTCAGCGATCAGTATCTATTAGGCCACCTAGTGGTAAATCTTTTGTCTTTGAGGCGGCAAGAAACAAGCAAATGCCGCACATTATCTCTTGTCTATGTGCGAGGAAGCTTATTAAGCATGGATGCCAAGCATATCTAGCATGTGTCACTACTACTCATGAATCCATCAGTCAGAAGTTAGAAGATGTTGATATTGTGAGAGATTTTCCTAGCGTCTTTCCCGACGACGTTTCTGGCATTCCACCCGATCGTGAAGTGGAATTCTCTATTGATCTTATGCCGGGCATTGTTCCTATATCAAAAGCACCATATCGTCTAGCACCTGCAGAAATGAAAGAATTGAAAGATCAAATTCAAGAATTGCTAGACAAGGGTTTCATTCGCCCTAGTTACTCTCCATGGGGCGCTCCGGTATTGTTTGTGAAAAAGAAAGATGGTAGCATGCGTCTTTGTATCGATTATCGAGAGCTTAATCGGGTCACTATCAAAAATAAGTATCCACTGCCAAGAATTGAAGATTTATTTGATCAGTTGCAAGGAGCATCGGTATTTTCTAAAATTGACATGCGATCTGGATACCATCAATTGAAAGTAAAAGAGTCAGATGTTCACAAGACAGCATTTCGCATGAGATATGGGCATTATGAGTTTATGTTCATGCCATTCGGGTTGACCAATGCGCCAGCGATCTTAATGGATCTCATGAATCGCGTATTTCAGCCGTATCTGGATCAGTTTATTATTGTCTTCATTGATGACATATTGATCTATTCCAAGAGCAGAGAGGAGCATAGCCGACACTTGAGGATCGCACTGCAGGTATTGCAAGACAGAAAGCTATATGCAAAGTTCAGCAAGTGCGAGTTTTGGCTTGATAGAGTGGCGTTCTTAGGCCACATCATTTCTAGTGATGGAGTGGAAGTTGATCCGAGTAAAGTGGAAGCAGTGAAAGAGTGGCCAGTACCGAAAAGTGTCACCGAGAGTCGCAGTTTTTTGGGACTAGCTGGCTATTACCGCAAGTTTATTCAGGGGTTCTCACCTATAGCAGTACCTATGACCGCCTTGACTAAGAAGAATGCAAAATTTGTTTGGGGACCCGAGTGTCAAGACAGTTTTGACAAGTTAAAGCAAGCCTTGATATCAGCACCAGTGTTATCTATGCCATCAGAGCAAAGGGAGTATGTTCTTTATACCGACGCTTCTAAACTTGGTTTGAGCGCAGTTCTGATGCAAAACGACCGAGTTATCGCCTATGCGTCAAGACAGTTGAAAATTCATGAAAAGAACTACCCTACTCATGATCTTGAGCTTGCAGCAGTAGTCTTTGCACTAAAAATTTGGAGACATTACCTTTATGGGGAGAAGTGCAAGATATTCACCGATCATAAGAGTTTGAAATACTTCTTCACCCAAAAGGAGTTGAATATGAGACAGCGCAGATGGCTTGAATTGGTAAAGGACTATGATTGTGACATTAGCTACCATCCGGGGAAAGCTAATGTAGTGGCAGACGCATTGAGTAGAAAAGCAGCAGTTATCACTCCAAAGACCGTTGTAGTCCGAGATACAGCGGTTTGAGCTTACAGTGTATGCTAGGGGCGAGGCCTCTAATCTTGCCACATTATCAGTACAGTCGACTTTGAGAGACAAAATTCGGGATGGGCAGTCTACTGATGAGCAGTTGCAAAAGTGGAGAGCTAGAGATGAAGCCAAGGGCCAGAATTTATATTCAGTAGTGGATGGCTTGGTCCGTTATCGAGACCGTCTATGGGTTCCTAGTGACGATTCCTTGAGAAATCTTATTATGAAGGAAGCCCATGACACACCGTATTCCATTCATCCGGGCAGCACAAAAATGTATAGAGATCTGCAGTTGTTATATTGGTGGCCAGGCATGAAGAGGGACATTCTGAGATATGTATCCGAGTGTTTGACTTGTCAGCAAGTCAAAGCAGAGCATCAAAGACCAGCGAGAAAATTGAAGCCACTCCCTATTCCCGAGTGGAAATGGGAAAATATCACCATGGACTTTGTTGTGGGATTGCCAAAGACTGTTAAGGGATTGAATGCCATTTGGGTGATAGTAGATTGTCTTACGAAATCAGCACATTTTCTACCTATTAAGACAACATTCACCATGTTTCAGTATGTCGACTTGTATATTCGGGAGATAGTTCGGTTGCATGGGATTCTGGTATCCATCGTTTCTGACAGGGATCCGAGATTCACGTCATCTTTCTGGAAAATTCTGCATGCAGCCATGGGGACCAAGTTATTGTTCAGTACAGCGTTCCACCCTCAGACCGATGGTCAGTCGGAGAGAGTTATACAGATTTTGGAAGATCTACTGTGAGCTTGTGTTATTGATTTTCAAGGCAGTTTGGAACCAAAGCTACCTCTAGTGGAGTTCACCTACAATAATAATTTCCAATCATCAATTGGGATGGCTCCTTTTGAGGCACTTTATGGAAGAAAATGTAGATCTCCTATTCATTGGGACGAGGTCGGGGAAAGAAGAGATATTGGTCCAAATGTGATTGAAGAGACAGCTGAGCTTGTAGTCAAAATTCGTGACAGAATGAAGACTGCACAAAACCGACAAAAGAGTTATGCAGACAAAAGACGAAGGGACTTAGAGTTTGCAGTGGGCGACCATGTGTTTGTGAAAATAGCACCTATGAAGGGTGTTATGCACTTTGGCAAGAAGGGCAAGCTAAGTCCAAGATTTATTGGTCCATTCGAGATTTTGGAGAGAATTGGGACACTAGCCTATAGAGTGGCGTTGCCACCAGCGCTTTCAGGAGTTCACAATGTGTTCCATATATCAATGCTGCGGAAGTACATGTCGAATCCGTCACATGTGCTTAATTATGAACCACTACAACTAACTCCAAACATGACCTATGAGGAAAGACCTGTCCAGATCTTAGCAAGGCAAGAAAGAAGATTGCGAAACAAAGTCATTCCAATGGTCAAGGTCAAGTGGCTGAATCACTCGGAAGAGGAAGCTACTTGGGAAACCGAGAGGGACTTGAAAAGTCGCTATCCAGAGCTATTCGGTAAGTTCTAATTTCGAGGACGAAATTTTATTTAAGGGGAGGAGGAATTGTAAGGTCCAAAATTAAGACGACGTAATCCAACTGCATGCGAATCTAGGAATTAATGGAAAATGAGTAATTAAGTGACTTTAATTGCTAATTAATTATGTGACATACATGTTGATATGTTAAATAAGATTCTTATTGTCATCATGCATAACATTGTATTTTTAGGAATATTCAAGTGACGATCGAGGAACGGGGACCGAGGGCTGAAAAATATTTTTATTAAATAATTATTTTTAATTATTTAGAATAGGGTGGTTACTTTTAGTATTTTTGAAATTAAAGGGTTTTGAGGTGATTTTATACGCCGGGACGAAAATTTTATCGGTTTTGATTTTTCAACTAAAATACGAGTTTTTTGGCAACCCGGTTAATAAATTCACATGTTAATATTTTATTTAAATCCTAAATAAGCACTAATGGGCCTAAACTTGGCATAATAGGCCTAAACTTGAATTAATAACCTTATTTGCTATATAATATGCAAATCCCCACCCAAAACCCTACACCTTTTTGCATCAAGGATCGGCCACCTATTTTTAAAAATCTGAAACTCTCTCCCTCAATCACCAACCTCACGGCACACAACCCCAGGACCAACGCTTCTATTTTTCCGCATTTACGTTTATGATTCATGATTTAAGCTAAAGATTTTTTATTTATGCTTTTGAGAGGTTTAGTAAGGGCTATTCTTTTCAAATTATTGCTTTTTAGGTTTGGTAAACAGTAGACGATTTCAGTTTTACGACTCTTTCACCTGATTTTTAAATGCTAGTTGGTTGATGTTTTATTTAAAAGGGGAAAATATTTTTATGTGATGGTCGAAAATTGTAGAGGAGAAAAAAAAAATTTAGTACTCTTAAAGCAATAAAAAGGGCAGACGTTACAATATATTTTCACTGTTGCATGCGATTGTATATATATTACTTGTTATCAAGATTCTGGTTTGCTGAGTCATTAAACTCACTAGGTGTGATGGGTGCAGGTGAGCATGATATTAACGATAATGGAGGTTTCGATAGTTGATCTTGCTGGACTGAAGGTGCAGACAACCTGAGTCCAGCGTTAGATTTTCCGCATTACGATTACGATTATGATTATGATTATGATTTACGTTTAGGTTTATGATAAAGATTTCTACGACTTTTATATGATTTTGAGTGGTTTTGGAGAGGATGTTAGAGTTAGGATGATTTTGAAATATTGCTAAGTTTAGGTTTTGTAAACACGTGACGAATTTATGTTTCAAATTATTTTCTTTTTAATTTACAAATATAGTTGGTATATTTTATTTTAAAATGATGTCAAAATATTTTATACATGTATGCATGTGTTCGGCCGAGACTAGGAGGGTACGGAAAAAATTATTGTTTAGTATATTTTATAGAAAAACGAATAGTGGACGTTTCAAGATTTTTAGTTTTTAAAAATCAAGTGTTTTTCTTGAGTCATTTTGTAATCATTTCTTTTCGTGTCTTTATTTATTAGGGTTGTAGTTTTGTTGAGATCATTATTTTGTTTGTTTTTTTAAGCTTAGAGTAAAAAAAAATTGAAAACCAAAAATGTGGTTGGATTTGTTAAGTCCGAAAGATTTGATTTTGAAGGGTTTTGAATAAGAAAATCTCTATCATATATCTTATTTACTTCAAATAGGATTTTTGATTGACTTTTTCTTTATTTATGACTCTAAACTTTATCAAAATGTTGATTCTTTCAATCCTATCACATATTATCCGCACACATCTTCAATATTTACCTACCGTTTGAGTCAATTTTGCGCTATAGTTGAATCTAATTTTCTAGAGTTTTCGTCTTTTCAATTTCTATCATTTTATGTCATAAAATTGCTATGAGATCCTCAGATTTTCAATGTGCAAGTTGGTCCTTAATCTTCAAGTAGTTGCAATCTCATTCTTCAAATTTTGGAGACTACATTGCGAAAGTTGAAGAATAAACATGATTTGATGACAAATCTTTCTAAAGAAAGTGGGAATGATGTGAACTCATGCTCGAGCTTTGAAAAGCAACTGAAGTAAGAAATGAATCCAATGAGAGCTTTCCAAAGAAATTGAAGGAAAAAATGAGCTGCACAAATATTATAATAAATCACATGGATTGAGCCAATCCATAACATGGATTGTTAGAGAAATAAAAGTCCAAGATCAAGAGTTTTGATTGACATTCTTATTTTTGGACTGTTTATTTTTATAATAAATTGTTAGTGGGTTTAGTGTGGATTACTTATTAGTAGGTCTTTTCTTAGTTTATTTTTGTAACTCAATTTTGTAGGCTATTTAGAAGGTAGTCTTGAGCTTATATTAAGTCCATTATGGTTAAGTTAGGCTTGTATTGTCATATATATACCTTGTCCTTGTCATTTTATGGAAAAATATTAGATCGAAATTCATCCTTGAATTTGAGAGCTCCAAGTGTCATATGGGATTTTCATCCCAATTTCGATCCTTTATGAACTTATCAAGGTAAATCCTTGTGGCGTTCGGATCTGGATACCTTTTGTTATTGTCACGATTATAAGCAATAGGTCAAGGTATGTTATGGATACTTTTGGTTCTTTATTCTTTGTAGTATTCGGTCAAGGTGCGATTTCATGTGTCAAAGTTGTTCTTGTCCAAATTATAAACAATGAGTTCATGCATAATCATACACCGAGGTTCTTACTTGGATATTCAACGGGTCGAAGTTCTTCATACAATATTACGTTCTTTTTATTTTTTATTTGCGTGTCTTGTTTTAAATAAATCGTGCCTTGTATGATTTTTAAGTCTAGGCAAAATAAGAGTCTAAAATACTATTATCTTGTTTCATTGGTTCAAGTTTATCAAACGATGTCACATGAGAGTCATATTATTTGGCATCAGAGCCTTAGTTTTTAAAAATCAAGCTTTTTTAAGTCATCTTGTCATCATTTATTTATGTGTCTTTATTATTCGGGCTGTAGTTAGGTTGAGATCATTGTTTTATTTGTTTTTTTAAGCTTAGAGTCTAACATAAAAAATTAAAAATTCGTCCAAAAATGTGGTTAGACTTTTTAAGTGTGAAAATATTTAATTTTGAAGAGTTTTGAATAAAAGAATCTCTATCATATATCTTGTTTACTTCAAATAAGATTCTTGATTGATTTTTTTCCTTATTTATGATTCTAGACTTTCTCAAAATGTTGATTATTTCAATCCTATCACATATTATCCTAACATATCTTCAGTATTTACCTACCATTTGAATCAGTTGTTGTTCATAGTTGCATCTAAGTCCCTAGAGCTTTCATCTATTCAATTTATATCCTTTTGAGTCATAAAATTGCTATGAGGTCTTTGGATTTTAAGTGTGCAATCTGTTCCCTAAACTTCAAGTTGTTCCAATCTCATTCTTCAAATTTTGGGGACTACAATGCGAAAGTTGAAGGATGAACAAGATTTGGGGACAAAATTTTCAAAAAAAGGGGAATTTGTAAGAAATATGACACATATTTAAAGAGGCGTGGCGTGTAAGAATTGGCGACGGCCAAGAAACCTACCATTTTTTACGAACATGCAGCCTCAACTTTAGAAATTGAGACGAGCACGCACCTCTTCCTTTGACAATAAGTCTCCCGCAATAACTCATCGATGATATGAGATGCCTATAAATAGCAGCGATTGAGGTCTCTAAGCACACACCTCATAAGAAATATACACCATCTACAGAGAGCGTGAAGTGCTTAGAAAACTTCAACCGAAAGGAAATCAGAGAAATTAAAAATTTTCAATGGCCGGAGGTAATACTCGATTTATTTCCGCATATTGATTATCACGTTTATATATGTGCAGAAACATGATTTTTAAGAAAAAATTCTATCATTTGGTATCAGAGCAACTAAATGCCTCTGCCTTGAAAAATTGTTTTCATATCATGAAAATTTGAAAATTTTTCTTTCTGAAATTTACGTAAGAAGCTTGAAGATATGAAAAAAAATAACTTACCTGAGAATTTGTTATCGGTTGCACCTTGAAGTCTTGAGATGAAAATATTCAGTTTTCTAATTTTTTTTTTTGAAAAAAAAAATTTTTGAGAACAGAAAATTTTAAGACAAAGGGTTCTGAAAATTTTTTGGAGAAGTTGAAGAGATGTCTTCGTGATATGATGAAATGCCTTCGTGAAGGCAACATTTCACAGAAATCACGTGAAGCCTTCAATATATATTAAATGAAATGAGACCCACGAATTAAATTATTCTTGTCGGTAAATGCATGAGATTCACGAATTCAATTATTCTTGTGGATTATTTTATTATTATTTAAATAATAATAATAATGGTAATAATAATAATAATAATAATAATTGATTTGGAAATAGATTTTAATAATTCCAAATTTAGTGCAATTTTCAATACATGTTTAGAAATTATTTTTGAAGTTAAATATCATGTCAAATATTATGGATAAGTGTTTGATGTGTACATGCAAATTTAATATTATGTTTGCATTTATTCTTGAAATTTAAAATACAAATAATATTGAAAAGTAATTGGTACATCAATATTCACATTGTGTTAATATTAAATTATATTAAGTTGTTTATAATTTGAAATGAACATATTAAGTAAGATGTGAATATAATATTATAAAATAAAATATTTTAGATGTTCACAAATGAACAAATAATCCTCACTTTATCATTACTCTGATAAAAGAGAAAAACTGATGAGAAGTCCACATTTTCACGTAAATGTGATCCTCACTTTATCACTACTCTGATTGAAGAAAAAAACTGATGAGGAAAGTATTTGTTCATATTAAGTAAAAATGTGAATATAAAGTTATTTAATGAAAATTTTTTGCTTATAAAGATTCCCATAAATGTGGATAATTAAGTTGAATAATAATTATAAGGTGACGTAAGAAAACATGATCTGAATGAGTTCTTCATAGATCGGTTTAAACTGCCTTGACTTGCCACTGGTCTCTCTGAGGAATGTTGCTCTGACTAGGAGTTAGGTATTTAAAGGGCCTTAGCACTACCTATCTTTCCTGGGAGTACTCTTGAAAAATGTTGATTATGTTACTAAATAATTATTATATAAAATATTAAAGTACAGCCAAAATTTTGTCCAGTGAACCGTATACTTTTAAATAATTGTGGAATAGTCACAACATCTTTAATTATGAAAAATTATGCATTAAGTGGATTTGGATCACATAATGGACATCAATTGTAATTAATTATATAAACATAATAAATTTTACCCCACATGGATTTTTATTATATTTATATAACTAATTAGTTTAAAATATCAAATTATATTTTTCTTAATTTACCCACATGAGTTAAGGAAAATACATTTTGATAGTTTTATCATAAAGTTAAAGAAAAATCTTATTGAATTAAAATCTTAGCCCACAGGCAAATTTTATGTCACTAGATTTTTAAAACATGAATTATATTGATAAAACATGATATTGTCTCAAAATTTTAAGCATATGATATTTTGTGCAGTTGTGCAACCTGCGAGTTTTTCTGATATGAAATGTGACATTCCCGAACTAAAGGGCGATAACTATAAAATATGGAAAGAAAGAAATCTTCTTCAATTATGGTGGATAGATATTGATTATGCTATACGGAAAGACGAACCATCTGCTATTATTGAAAGCAGCATTCCAGATGATGTTAATCTTTATGAAAAATGGGAGCGATCTAATCGACTCTGCGTAATGTTCATAAAGACCAAAATCTCTGCTGGTATGCGTGGTTCTGTCGACCAGCATAATAATATTAAAGAATTACTGAAGGCTATTGATGAACAGTTTCAGTCTTCAGATAAGGCACTTGCCAGTACCTTAATTATGGATGTCTCTTCATTAAGGCTCATCAGTGTGAGAGGTGTGCGAGAGCACATAATGAAAATGCGGGACATAGCGGCTCGGCTAAAGACACTTGAAGTGGAAATGTCTGAAACTTTTCTTGTGCACTACATTTTATGCACTCTTCCACAACAATATGGACCCTTCAAAATTTCATACAACACACATAATGATAAATGGTCAATCAATGAATTAATGACCATGTGTGTTCAAGAGGAAGGAAGGTTGTTAATGGAAACGAGTGATAATGTATTTATGACTACACAAAGAAAGTATAAGAAGCAAGCCAAAGTCAAGGGAAAAGGGAAAAGAATAATTCCACCCCAACCTGAAATTAAGAAAGAATCCAAGTATTTCTTCTGTAAAAAGACGGGACACATGAAGAAGGATTGCAATATGGTTGATATGATTTATAACACATGGTGGATTGATTCTGGTTCTACAATCCATGTTACAAATACCTTGCAGGGTATGCAAAACCTAAGGAAGCCAATAGAAAATGAATGGAGCATATATTCAAGAAACAAGATGTCTTCGCATGTGGAGACTATTGGGACCTGCTGCCTTATATTGGATAGTGGTTTTATTTTAAAATTGGAAAAGACATTTTATTTTCTTTGTTTTTCTAGGAATTTAATTTCAGTTTCGAAACTTGTACCTCTTGGTTATTCATTTCAGTTTTTAGATAAATCAATAAATTTGTTTTATAAATCAAATCTTATTGGAAATGGTACAATGGTTGATGGTCTTTTCTCTATTTCTTTAAAAAATAATAACACCACTATGCATGTTCAAGTAGATATTAAAAGATGTGTTATAAATGAAGATTTTTCTATATTGTGGCACAGGAGATTGGGACACATCTCCATATAGAGATTAGTAAATGATGGAGTACTCAGTACTTTAGATTTTACTGATTTTGAGGCTTGTGTGGATTGTATCAGGGGAAAGCAGACCAATAATTCTAAAAAAGGTGCCAAAAGAAGTACAGAAATATTAGAAATCATACATTCAGATATTTGTTGTCCAGATATGGACATGCAATGTCCGAAATACTTCATTTCCTTCATTGATGATTATTCACGATACATGTATATCTACATTCTTCATAATAAAAACGAAGCACTTGAAGCCTTTAAGGTTTTTAAGGCTGAAGTAGAGAAGCAATGTGAAAAACATATTAAGATTGTGAGAACAGATAGAGGTGGAGAATATTATGGTAGATACACTGAGAATGGACAAGCACCTGGTCCGTTTGCGAAGTTTCTCCAAGAACAAGGGATTGTTGCCCAATATACTATGCCTGGTTCTACGGACCAAAATGGCGTAGCTGAGAGGAGAAATCGAACATTATTGGACATGGTGATGAGCATGTTTAGTAGCTCTAAACTTCCTAAATCCTTGTGGACTGAAGCTCTTAAGACAGCTGTGTATATATTAAACCGAGTTCCAACTAAGGCTGTCCCAAAGACGCCATTTGAGTTATTTAAAGGTTGGAAACCGAGTTTGCAACATATACGCGTTTGGGGTTGTCCTTCTGAAATAAGAGTTTACAACCCACATGAAAGAAACTGGACCCAAGAACTATAAGTGGATATTTCATTGGGTATGCTGAAAAATCCAAAGGGTACAGATTCTATTGTCAATCTCGCAACACTAGAATTGTGGAATCAAGAAATGCAAAATTTCTTGAGAATGATTTGATTAGTGGGAGTGATCATTCAACTGACATAATTCTTGAGAATGATCCCATTAATGCACAACCCTCTTATTCAAATGACAGAATGGTCGTTATTCACACCCCTCAAGACCAAATGGGTGTTAGACAACCAGTTACTGAAGTTCTACAAATTGCTGATGAAAATCCAGTAGATCAACTTGTTGGTGAAGAACAACAATAAATTGTTGATCAACCAAACAACCTAAGAAGATCTACTAGAATAAAAAAAGCAGCTATATCTAGTGATTATGTTGTGTATTTACAAGAATCAGATTTTAACATCGGAGCCGAAAATGATCCTGAAACGTTTTCACAAGCCATGAGTTGTAATGAGTCAAAACTATGGTTTAATGCTATGAAAGATGAGATGAATTCTATGGCAGTTAATGGAGTCTGGGATCTTGTTCAGTTGCCTGATGGTGTAAAAGCCATTGGATGTAAATGGGTCTTCAAAACAAAGAAATACTCATTAGGCAACATTGAAAAGTATAAAGCAAGACTCGTTGCTAAAGGATTCACTCAGCAGAAAGGAATCGATAATAAGGAGATTTTTTCTCCTATATCTAATAAAGATTCTCTTCGTATCATTCTAGCATTTGTTGCGCATTTTGACTTAGATTTGCAACAAATGGATGTGAAAAAGCTTTTCTCAATGGAGAACTAGAGAAAGAGGTTTATATGAAACAACTTGAAGGATTCTTCTCTAGTAATGGTGAGCAATTGGTTTGTAAACTTAAGAAATCTATATATGGATTGAAACAAGCTTCCCGTCAATGGTATTTAAAATTTCATGATGTTATCTCTTCATTCGGATTCGTTGAGAACCACATGGACCAATGTATATACCAGAAGGTCAGTGGGATCAAGATTTGTTTCCTTATTCTATATGTGGATGATATATTACTTGTAACCAATGATAAGGGTCTGTTATATGAGGTGAAACAATTTCTCTCTAAAAACTTTGATATGAAGGATATGGGCGATGCATCTTATGTCATTGACATTAAGATACATAGAGACAGAATTTGAGGTATTCTAGGTCTTTCTCAAGAAACCTATATCAACAAAGTTTTAGAGAAATATCGGATGAAAGATTATTCACCAATTATAGCTCCCGTTGTGAAAGGTAATAAATTCAATTTGAGACAATGCCCAAAGAATGATCTAGAGCGGGAACAAATGAAAAACATTCCTTATGCTTCTGCTGTCGGAAGCCTAATGTATGCTCAGGTTTGCACTAGACCTGACATTACATTTATTGTTGGGATGTTGGGAAGATATCAGAGTAATCCAGGTTTAGATACTAAACAACCTAAGGAGATCTACTAGAATAAGAAGATCAGCTATATCTAGTGATTATGTTGTGTATTTACAAGAATCAGATTTTAACATCGTAGCCAAAAATGATCCTGAAACGTTTTCACAAGCCATGACTTGTAATGAGTCAAAACTATGGTTTAATGCTATGAAAGATGAGATGAATTCTATGGCAGTTAATGGAGTCTGGGATCTTGTTCAGTTGCCTGATGGTGTAAAAGCCGTTGGATGTAAATGGGTCTTCAAAACAAAGAAAGACTCATTAGGCAACATTGAAAGGTATAAAGCAAGACTCGTTGCTAAAAGATTCACTCAGCAGAAAGGAATCGATTATAAGGAGACTTTTTATCCTGTATCTAATAAAGATTCTCTTCCTATCATTCTAGCATTTGTTGCGCATTTTGACTTAGATTTGCAACAAATGGATGTGAAAACAGCTTTTCTCAATGGAGAACTAGAGAAAGATGTTATATGAAACAATTTGAAGGATTCTTCTTTAGTAATGATGAGCAATTGGTTTGTAAACTTAAGAAATCTATATATAGATTGAAACAAGTTTCCGTTCAATGGTATTTAAAATTTCATGATGTTATCTCTTCATTCGGATTTGTTGAGAACCCCATGGATCAATGTATATACCAGAAGGTCAGTGGGAGCAAGAATTGTTTCCTTATTCTATATGTGGCTGATATATTACTTGCAACCAATGATAAGGGTCTGTTATATGAGGTAAAACAATTTCTTTCTAAAAAATTTGATATGAAGGATATGGGCGATGCATCTTATGTCATTGGCATTAAGATACATAGAGACAGAATTCGAGATATTCTAGGTCTGTCTCAAGAAAAATATATCAACAGAGTTTTAGAGAAATATTGGATGAAAGATTGTTCACCAATTATAGCTCCTATTGTGAAAGACTATAAAGTCAATTTGAGACAATGACAAAAGAATTATCTAGAGCGGGAACGAATGAAAAACATTCATTATGCTTCTGTTGTCGAAAGCCTAATATATGCTCAGGTTTGCACTAGACCTGACATTGTATTTATTGTTGGGATGTTGGGAAGATATCAGAGTAATCCAGGATCAGATCACTGGAAAGCTGCAAAGAAAGTCATGAGGTACCTTCAAGGGACCAAAGATTATATGCTTATGTTCAGACGAACTGAGAATTTGAAAGTAATTGACTACTCTGATTCAGACTACGCTGGCTGCATTGATTCACGAAAATCCACTTCAGGATATATTTTCATGCTAGTTGGTGGAGCTGTATCTTGGAGGAGTGCAAAGCAGACATTGACTGCTACTTCCACTATGGAAGCTGAGTTCGTAGCTTGTTTTGAGGCAACCTCACATGGTGTATGGTTGAAGAGTTTCATTTCGAGGCTTAGAATTATGGATTCTATATTTAGGCCATTAAGAATATATTGTGACAATTCAGCTGCTATTTTTATGGCTAAAAATAACAAAAGTGGTAGTCGAAGCAAGCATATCGACATTAAGTATTTAGCCATACGAGAACTTGTTAAAGATAAGAAGTTGCTTATCGAGCACATTAGCACTGAATTGATGATTGCGGATCTTTTGACTAAAGGCATGCCACCATTAAAATTTAAGGATCATACAGAAGAATGGGACTTGGTTCCTTTATGTAATTTGTTGTAAGAACAAATTTAATGAAATTATGAGGTGATATTTTCTCATATTTGTTGTGTACACATTCATTGATTTGAGAAATATCAATAAAGTTGGACCTCAAATAAACATTGGGTTTATTCATTAAGTTATACAGATTTGAGACATAATTCATTGTGATACATGGAAGATCATACTCGCTTTTAGAGGACACATCGCCGTGATTCATGTATTTTGTTTTCTCCTATGGTAAATGAGATATATGTGTCAAGTGAGAGAATGTAAGAAATATGGCACTTATTAAAAGAGGCGTGACGTGTAGGAATTGACGACGGCCAAGAAACTTACCATTTTTTACGAACATGCAGCCTCAACTTTAGAAATTGAGACGTGCACGCACCTCTTCCTTTGACAATAAGTCTCCCGCAATAACTAATCGATGGTATGAGATGCCTATAAATAGCAGCGATTGAGGTTCCTAAGCACATACCTCATAAGAAATATACACCATCTACAGAGAGCGTGAAGTGCTTTGAAGACTTCAACCGAAAGAAAATCATAGAAATTAAAAATTTTCAATGGCCGGAGGTAATACTCGATTTATTTATGCATATTGATTATCATGTTTATATATGTGCAGAAACATTATTTTTAAGAAAAAATTCCAACAGGATGATGATCATGCACGAGCTTCGAAAAGCAACTAAAGTGAGAAATTGATGCAAGGAGAGCTTTCAAAAGAAACTGAAGTAAGATATGGGCTGCACAAAGTTGATAAATCATATGGATTGAGCCAAGCCATTAACATGGATCGTCAGAGAAATAAAAGTTCAAGATCAAGAATTTTTATTCTCATTCCTAGTTTTGAGCTCTTTATAATTATAATAAATTGTTAGTGGTTTGATTTTAGTGTGGATTACATATTAGTAGGCTTTTTCTTAGTTTATTTTTGTAATTTCGTAACTTGATTTTGTGGGATATATAGAAAGTTGGCTAGAGCTTATTTTAAGTCTATTATGGTTAGGATAGGTTTGCATTATCATATATACACCTTGTCCTTGTTATTTTATGGAAAAAAGATCATTTTGATTGAAATTCATCTTTGAATTTGAGGGCTCCAAGAGTCATATGTGATTTTCGTTCCAATTTCGGTCTCTGTGATCTATCATAAACTTATCAAGATAAATCCATGAGGCATTCTAATTTGGATACCTTTGGTTATTACCTGGATTATAGACAATAGGTCAAGATACGTTATGGATACTTTTGGTTATTGCTTCGTTGTAGTGATGGTTCAAGGTACGATTTCAAGTGCCATTGTTCTTGTCAAAATTATAGACAATGAGTTAAGACGGAATCATATACCGAGGTTCTTGCTTGTATAAATAACGAATCAAAGTTTTTCTTACAATATTATATTCCTGTGTTGTTTTATTTTCGTATCTTGTTTTAAATAAATCATGTCTTGCTTGATTTTTAAGTCCTAGGAAAAATAAGAATTTAAAATACTATCATCATATCTCATTGATTTGAGTTTATCAAATGATGTCACGTGAGAGTCGTATCATTTGATATCAGAGCTATAACTTTTTAAAAATAAGTGTTTTTTTGAGTCATCTTGTCATAAATTTTTTTTCCTTTTTTATTGGGGAAATATTTATATTGAGATAGTTGTTTTGTTTATTTTTTTAATCTCATAATCAGAAAAAAAAAATTGAAAATTCATCAAAAAATGTGGTTGGATTTTTTAAGTGTGAAAGATTTGAATTTGAAGAGTTTTAAATAATAAAATCTCCATCATATATCTTATTACTTCAAATAGGATTCTTGATTTATTACTTTTACTTATTTATGGCCCTAGACTTTCCTCCATATTTGCAACTGAGTCCCTAGAGCTTTCATCTTTTCAATTTCTATCTTTTTGGGTCATAAAATTTGTGTTAGGTCTCTCAAATTTAAGTGTGTAATCTGGTCCCTAAACTTCAAATTGTTGCAATCTCATTCTTCACATTTTGGAGACTACAATATAAAAGTCGAAGGATATACAAAATATGAGGACAAATCTTTCTAAAAAAAAAAAGAGAGAATGATGTGAGATCATACACAAACTTCGAAAACTAATTGAAATAAGAAGGGAATCCTATGAGAGCTTTCAAGAGCAATTCAAATAAGAAGTGAACGGCACAAAGATGATGAATCACATGGATTGAGCTAAATCATATCATGGATTGTTAGAGAAATAAAAGTCCAAGATCAAGAGTTTTGGTTTCTGTTCTTAGTTTTTGACAATGTATTTTTATAATAATTTGCTAGTGTCTTGATTTTAGTGTCTGCTCCAAAATTTGAAGAATGAAATTGCAAAAACTTGAAGTTTATGGACCAGAAAGACACTTAAATCTGAAGGACTTTTCCACAATTTTATGACCCAAAAGGATAAAAATTGAAAAGATGAAATCTCTAGAGAATTAAATGCAACCATAGAGGAAAATTGACTCAAACGATAGTTAAATTTTGAAGATATGTGAGGATAATATGTGATACGATGAAAAAATCCTCATACTCGATTATTCATTTATTTAATTGAGTAAAAACTCCATCCATACTTTACTCCATTCGAATTAAGTATTGGATTCATCGCCGGGTTCGAAAAAATTGTCATATCTACTAAGAGTTATTAAACTTAATACAATATCTAAATATTTTACATAAATATTATGTAACAAGAAAAATTAGTTTACATAAATAATCGTAATTTAAATAGTAAAAACGAAAATTCAAAATTAAACAGCCACTTTTCCCACTTCCTCTGCAAAAACCCATCTTAATTCCAATTGACCATTTACCAAAAGCACACTTCCATTGCATACCAAAACCCTAATTGAAATGCCGAGGGAAATTATCACGTTGCAGGTGGGACAATGTGGGAATCAGATCGGGATGGAGTTTTGGAAGCAGCTCTGCCTCGAACATGGCATCAGCAGAGAAGGAATTCTCGAGGACTTTGCTACCCAGGTTCATTCATCACTCCCTTGCTTTTTACAATCTGGTATATAAACAGTTCTTTTTTTGGTAACTGCTCGGTTTCGAGATCATTTCCCCCGCCGTGTAAAAAAGGTGTAAAATGATTGTTCATGCAGTGAGCAATGCTTATTTCTTGGTGTGTTGATGGCTATTTGCTTTCCGTGGGGCATTTTCTTACCTATGGAAAAATTAAGATAGAACTGAAGTGTGTGATACAGTCTAATACATAGGACACACGTGAATTTTTCAGGCTATGGGAAGGGGCCAAATGTATGGTATAATTTTTTTTATTTCTCTAATTTTCTCGTCATAGATTGTGTTAGATTTGGTAGATACGTGTCCTATGAAAGTTACGTAACCAGCTCCAGTTCTTTCTTTATTGAGATGTTGTGAGTAGATTCTTATCTATAGACAGATATATGTGGCCTCATATCAAGATTTGATTTTAATCGAGCCAAAGTCTTGGTATAATGTTATGACGAACTACTTCTCTGAACATACAGGGAGGTGACCGTAAAGATGTGTTTTTCTATCAAGCAGATGATCAACATTATGTACCACGTGCAGTACTTATGGATTTGGAGCCTAGGGTCATTAATGGAATTCAAAACAGTGAATACAGAAATCTCTATAATCATGAAAATGTCTTCATTGCAGATCACGGAGGGGGTGCTGGGAACAATTGGGCCAGTGGATACCATCAGGTTGGATACATTTTTATACTTTAGTTTGTTTATTTTCTTTATTGCTACCTTACTTCCACATATACTGAAAAATTTGGATGCCTACTGAATTTTCTATTGTTTTTCTTATCATTAATGAAATTTGCATCATTCTGACTAGGGTGAGCAATATGAGGAGGATCTAATGGACATGATCGACAGAGAGGCTGATGGCAGTGATAGTCTCGAGGGTTTTGTGTTGTGCCATTCTATTGCCGGGGGAACAGGCTCAGGTAGTTGACCTTTTTTTTTCTGCGAGTTTGTTAAGTCCTTGTCCTTCTGTCAGAGCATTTATAATGTTATTACACAGTGCACAAAGTATCGGATCAGCAGTTCATGGTCTCTCTCTTGTCCACACCCCCAAATTTCAATGGCCACATGTCTTCTATTACAACTTTAAAATCTTTTAACTCTGCTGATTAGTGCAATGTTATTAATTGCTCCATGCAGGAATGGGTTCTTATCTTTTGGAGACTCTTAATGATCGCTATAGTAAAAAACTTGTTCAGACGTACAGCGTGTTTCCTAACCAAAATGAAACTAGTGATGTGGTCGTTCAGCCATACAACTCTCTTTTGACGCTCAAGAGGCTCACACTAAATGCTGATTGTGTAGTTGTTCTTGATAATACTTCCCTTAACAGGATTGCTGTAGAGCGACTTCATATTTCAACTCCCACCTTTGCCCAAACAAATTCTCTAGTTTCTACGGTCATGTCAGCAAGCACAACAACCTTGCGCTATCCAGGATACATGAACAATGACTTAGTTGGCCTCCTTGCTTCGTTGATCCCTACCCCCCGATGTCACTTTCTAATGACAGGATATACACCACTTACGGTAGAACGCCAGGTCAGATATCATCGGCGAATGTTGTTTATGTTAGATAGATTGTTTGGTTTTTGTATTTTATGACAATCAATTAAACTGTTTCTGTTATCTCCAGGCAAGTTGTGTGGTAATTTGGAGCCGGTTTTGCTTAGTTTATAAGTTGTTCAAAACACCTTCTAAGATGCTTAGGAATTTATAAGGTGTTTGAAAGTTTTTCTAACTATTTTAAAAATGATTTCACACCAAGATCTTTTAGAAAAAGTAATGCCACCCCAACTTTTGTTCTAAGATCACATGGCCTTAATTTAAACTAATCGAAATTATCCCAATATTTATCCTTCTATCCAATATTATCCTTCAAGCTCATTCCCCTCATCATTATTAATCTCTATTAATGTTAACATTGAAAATTTTAATGTCGACCTTGTAAGATTGAAGGTTTTAATTTCCTCTGATCAGTTACCAGCTTGTAGATCTTTTATAGAAAGTGTGTTACAGTGTTACACATTGGACCCAAAAAGTGATTATTGGAAGCTTGAATTTTCCAGTGTCCAACACTATTTCAGAGCACCTCACACCACAAGAAATATTTCTTAATTACTCATTTGCATCAACCAACATTTTCTTATTTAACATTATATGTATTTATATTGAACAAGATGAAGTATATAATGCATCTCTTTGGTAGATGATAACAGACGAGGTATTATGTCTGATTTCCATTATGAAATTCACTACTCCTATAAATGCAGTGCACCCTTTTTCTTCAAATTCCAATCAAATATGAACATTTTTGGCAGGCTAATGTCATCCGGAAAACAACTGTGCTTGATGTGATGAGAAGACTTCTTCAGGCAAGAGAACTAAACATCAAATCTGTTAATTCATTTATGCAGAATTTCTAACCATATCTTTTGCAGGCAAAAAATATCATGGTTTCTTCTTGTGCTCGAACAAAAGAGGCAAGCCAGGCGAAATACATATCCATCTTAAATATTATCCAGGGAGAAGTGGATCCCACTCAGGTATTTATCTATATTCTATAATCACCACACACTTAAGTATGACTCCTTAAGTGAGATTTTATATACTTTTGCTTTTGGATTAAAGATTTTGGTAGAAGTCTTTTTTGTTTTTAAAGTGATTGCTAAAATGATTAATATGACATTTTGCATGCAATGCCGTGGATATCCATTTCCATTCATATTGAATCTATCCTAAGACTTCTAAGTAGCCTAAAGAAGCACACACCAAAATTTATTATGGTTTCTAGTTGAAGGGCCAAATTTTCATGTTTTTCTGTAAGTGGAAACTAGAATGCACTTTCAGAAACAGTTTCTTGTTATTAATATTTGTTTTTCCATCAAGTTCACAATTTTTATGATGATGTTGACTTTTTCCATAACGATCTTATGGGAAATTTTATAAGCAGTACTTGCTTAAAAGTAATCCTGTACTTCAATAAAACCCTTAGTTTGTGAACTTCTGCTTTCAATTTTTTCCCCTGTGAAAGAAATGCCTAGTTTGTACTTCATTTGACCTTCTCAACGTGACTGAACTCATACTTCTCAACTTTGGTGTGACGAAATCTCGATTATGGTAAATGGCCATCAAACTATTGTTGACAATTCATAAGGTATAGAATTTCTATTGTGCTGTAATTCATGGGGGAAACATTCGAGGTTTTATTTCTGACAAAGATTCATTACTGTGGAGATGCACTTCAACAAACTTAAACAAGCCTGCCCATATGATTTATCCAAGGCACATGTTGATAATATGTTTCAAACTTGTGGCTTCTGGAGCCATGATTCAAATCGACTATCACTTGTGATCTCTATGTGCGTGTGAAAAAGAGATATGACCGTTGATTTGCTGAACTTTGCTTAGATATGTAAAGTAATGTGTGGCGCAGTTGCACCATCATTTTTTTTTTTGGCAACTAAAGTTAAATTTTAAAATCAACAGGAACTACAATTACAAAATAAATACGACATTGCCAGTACCTTTCCTGTGGGGGAGAGGATTGGTTTGCCAAATCTGAGTAACTTACTGTACTTGAATAATCAGTACTTGAAAACTTATGCGATTAAAAACACCCACATCCTTGTTGAAATGGATGTAGTTATCCTAGTGTCTTTATTGATCTTGGTGTTTCTATGCTTGATTGTTGCACTGTGGCTCTACTTAAATTGGATGATGATCTCTAGAGGATCTAGTATCACTTTTCTGTTTTATATTTTGTTTTTCTATAATTTCAAATGTTTATGTACTAATATTATGGACAAATTTAAACCAGGTTCATGAAAGTTTACAGAGGATTCGTGAAAGAAAGCTAGTTAATTTTATAGATTGGGGCCCTGCTAGCATTCAGGCACGTTTCACACTTATCAGTTGGTGTTTGATTTGGTGTTTGATTTATTTGTCCATAAGGTATATTTTTTGAAACGATGTGGTCGTTGGCAGGTTGCTTTGTCGAGAAAATCTCCTTATGTTCAGACTGCTCATAGGGTAAGCCTTTTTTGTTTAGTTTCTTTTTCTCCTCTCTTTTTGAGGGGTTGAAACATTTTGAGCTGGCATGAACCTTGCTGCTAAATTCTGTTTGATGGTTCTCATCTAGGAGCCAATTAGACGCATCTCACCTTATGACACATGATGAATTTGATGGAATCTTCAGCTCAATGTAGTTGTTGATGTGCATTTTTTCCTTCCCATTTGCTCTATGTTTGATTCCTGTGACTCATGACTTCTTAATTGATGGTCTTCATGTCAAACGTGATAAAATGTTGTTGGAGAAGAAATAGCAGAATATACACTTTGAATTTCCTATCATAGTTGTTTCTGTTCATCGATGCAAAACATTTTGAAATCATCATACCCTGTTTGTTTCTACCCGTTTTTGCTGTTCGGCCCTTTCCTTCAAAGCTCAGACTTGTGCAGTTGCATATTTCTTTTACCCTTTTCATATGTTGATTACTTGAAACAGCTTATGTTTTGAAAGACTGAGCGACATCACAATATGCTCTTTCTGTATATAGGTTAGTGGTCTCATGCTAGCGAGCCACACTGGCATCCGCCACTTATTCTCCAAGTGCTTGAGTCAGTATGAGAAGCTGAGAAAGAGACAAGCTTTTCTCGACAATTACAGAAGTCACCCAATGTTTGCCGTAAGTTATCCATCATGTGCCTTGGGCTATATTTGTCCAATTCTTTTTAAAGCTTTATTCCTTATGGGTGTGATTGCTCTTATTTCTAGCAGTGTTATTGACTGAAACACGAACTGCCTTCTTTGTACATCGTTGCATGAACATATTATGATCTGTGCTGCAAAAAAATAATTGAAGAGAGATAGATGCGGTTTTGTGGATTTGCTTCTTATTTTTCAAAGATCTTGTAAGCATAATTGGACTGTTTGGAGAAGATATAAAGACTGTGAATACGAGAAAAAACATGATTTAGTCCTTGTATTTTAGGGCTTGAACATTTTTAGTCCTTAAAACATTTTCTCTTGACAATTTTAGTCCTTAATCTTTTCAAAAAGTAACAAACATAGTCCTTACCTTTAAATAAGGATGGTCCTTACCTTTAAATAAGGTTTCAACCGTTCAAGTTAACTGCAAGACAATAAATAGAAACAAACATGATAATATATTAATATATTATCAAAATTGTGGCAAAACATACAATAAATATTCGTCTTTCAATTGTCTTATTTAAGTACTAAAATACCAATCAGCCGTAACAAATCAATAGCATAACCAAAATGCCATCTCCAACATGTCAACCCCCTGGCCCCCTCCAGTTATTATCTAATCTGTTACAATTGTGAACCAAAAGAAAGAAAGAAGGAAATTAAGTACAATAGGAGACGAGGGCTAAATCTTCGTCAGCAAACTCCATAAATGGTGAACCACAAACTTGAAATCTTGGAAAAATCTGAATAAATCTAAAAAAGCCCCACTTATCAAATCCTTAGAGAACAGCTAATTAGCTCTTCAAGATCCAAAGATTCATCAAATACCAAACAACATCAAAATATACAGAAAAATATCTAGGATGATACTAAGCATGAGAAATCGAATCAGCCTACTAAAAAATAAGTGAGAAGGTTTCACACCAGTATCCTTTAAAGACAAAATGCTTCTAAAAATGGCAGAAGCCTGGAAACAGTTGTCTGCTCCTAAGTTCCATAGGGCAAAATAAAAACATGTAAATAGAAAATGGCACGAGTTGAAGAGAATTAACAACCTTCGAAGGGCGAAATATCAAGAAGGATGACAAAAATGTAACAGATTGAGATTGTGATGACAAAATATAACAGATTGGGATTGTTCCTATACTATTTCTGCAACAAATATACAGGGGTACTGTGAAGCGGAAATGAGAAATTTGAAGGAGAAAGAGCCCTAATTATTTTACCTTTAATTTTAACTCTAATTTAACGGAAAGGACTATTCTCATAATTTTTTGAAAACATTAAGGACTAACGACTAGTACAATAAAATGTTTAAGGACAAAGCCCTTATGCTCTGTTGTTAAAATGTTCAGGAAGATCTTTCAGAATTTGATGAATCTAGAGACGTGATTGAGAGTCTTGTTGACGAGTACAAGGCGTGTGAGTCCCCAGATTACATCAAGTGGGGAATGGAGGTAGCTTGTCTTTACTTAATTGTTTATTACATTACTTCTCTCAGCCATTGACTTCTATATTTTATTAACACTCACAGGATCCAAACCATGTTCTGTCTGTGGAAGGAAATACTAGCGGGACAGTGGAGCCAAAATTAGAACTGTGACCTTACCAGGTTTGATTAACATTGACCCTTTTGGATCGCATCTCCTCTTTGATCCTATACACCTCTGATAGCTTCTCAGATGGCATAATTTCGTATGAGTAGTAGTTTATTTGCCATCTATAAATTGATAAAACAATATTTCAGGGTTTGCTTAGCTTTGGATCCACTAGGTTTTGTGTTGCCAGATAATTTTTCTGCTTTATTTACAACCAGATCTCTTGTATTGTTTATTTTTTCATATGTAATCTTGACCTCCCATACAACGAAGTCGCCATATTAAAATTCCAGGTTCTATGCAAACAAAAATCACATCAAGTTGCATATCGTTGTTAGATGACATTGATAGAAGTTAATACGAGCGTGCACGTGGTGGACAGTTCTGCTCGGGCTAAGAGTGTCCATTTTTATTTATAATTCAACATCTAGCCTTATCAGTGTAAAAGACAGTACTCGAGATATTAATATGGGCAAATTTTTACCTCATATCTTTATTTTTGCAGCGTGATAAATGCTGTCTTGTGCATTAGCTCCTACGGATTGGGGTTCACATTTTTAAAATTGTTCATATTTCATTCTGATTGAGGAATTTTTTTTTTATTTCTTAACAGATTTTTGTCGCAAGGGAATGTGTTTCTGCTCTTAGAAACTGGCGAGGATATAATGGAAGTCAGAAATTGGTTTTGCGCCAATATCGATTGTAAATTCTCTTTGTATTGGTTATGAAAGATATTATATTAGCTTTGGTTGTTATGATGAATCCTAAATTATGGTGTGCATGCGGTTAGTTGTGTTGAATGAATTTGGACAAAGTTTTGTGGAAGAAAATGTTGGCAAAATAGTACAATTACAACATGAAATTATAAGACAATTGTAATCAAGTGTTGAACAAAATTGAAGTAAATCATAAATTAATTTATGCGTTGGAGGGTTGAGATTAAGCGCGTAATTTACATGTTTGAGTCAATGATGATTATTAGATCTGCAGTTGGGTGTTATTCCACGGTAACATCTCATTAACTGTGATAGAGTAAGTTTTTTGGTAGAGCTCAGATCACGGTAGAGGAACCGACACAGTGAAGAGTGAGATTATAATGGAATTGGGAACAAATTTATTTAAACACTTTCCTTTGAAAGTTTATTCTCTAATTCACATGGCTAATTTTGATATCAAAAGGACATTATTTTTTAGGATACGAAGATAAAATTTAGCAGCAATCAAGTATGAAGTACTAGGTAGTTGAATGTTATCATTGTAGAACTAATGTAAGTGTAACGTACATTGCTTTTATATTATTTTAAAATTTGAGGAAAATAATTTTTTTTTTAAATATATCGTAATAATCCAATTGGTTAACAAATATTTGATCGTCTAAAATATTTGGAATAAAACAACTACCATCGAAGTTTGCAAAAAGGGAACGTTTAAACATTGTCAACGCAAGTTGTGAAATCAAGTATTTGAACATGCATAAAGTCTTAAAACATGGACGGTCTTCGGGTTTAGCCTCCTGCGCAGACCGAGCCGGCGCATTGGTCCCAACCCCTAATCTCCTCATACTCGTCATCACCTGCATCGATCAAGTCTAGTGAGTCTAAAAACTCAACACGTATAAACTGGATATAACAAGTAATACGTAATAAAACCACATGCATCTTTAAAGTAGAGCGTACATACTTGAAACTTGAACGTAATATCATAATCATAGACGTGTCGTCATCGTAAAACTTATCATAAAAATACTTGCATCATACATATTTGAACATGCATAACTTCATCATTTTGCGTAGAGATATGTTTCAAAGCAAGTTATCCATACATAAATGTGCCTGATCAGACTAAACCACAGTACTGAGCCGACAGGAAAAATCCACTACCACATACATGAGATCCCCGGTCATGCTTTACCGGGTGGATTGGTCCCTGGTCATGCTTTACCGTTTCTCAATCCTGATCTAAACCCGATAATATTTTCTCATTTTGCACGTCGAATATACTTACATGGCGTTGAGAGATTCGTTGGATCTTGCTTGGGGCCACGGCTGCACAAACTAACATGAGTTCAAGCACTTATCTTTCATAACTTAGACGTATTAATCATGCTCACACCCAAAAACAACAAATTTCTTATGACGTTCTAAATCTCTCGGGACTCGACCTCGTTTAATCATCGTACTAAACTATGACATCGAACCCCAAAAAAAATCCCAATATTTTCCCAAACATGGAGGACACGGACCCCGTGTACACATCCGGGTCTGGGTCCGTGTAGCCTTTGCAAACTTAACCTACGGATTTAATAAAGGCACGGACCCCGTGTCAGGGTCCGGCTGCGGGTCCGTGTAGACTTTGGAATTTCACACTCCGAAGGAAACAAGGGCACGAACCCCGTGTCAGGGTCCGGCTCCGGGTCTGTGTAGACTCTGAAAATGGTACCCAACGGAAATCACTGCACTTATGGCTTAATCCTCTTAACTCGATCGTGCGGACCGTGAACCAACACCTAAAGACCTATCCTAGGATGCTATGACAATGCTTCAAACTCCTAGGACGCCTCAAACAACGATACAAATCATACAACGCAACTCAAACCGTGAACACGCTATTTTGACACCAAAATGCTTCCTACGACTTCTAATGCAACCAAGTGCCTATCGACACGAAACAAAGCACCAAAAATCATCCCTACATCATACTCACAATACTTAAACGCAGCAGCGATCACCCAACGGTTCCCAACGAAACCTGCAACAAATAACTTCAAGAGCACATTAAGAACACATTTTCAGAAAATTATAGTTTGAGCAGTCCCACGAAAACAATCATAACTCACTCGTTTTTTGTCCAAAAATTACAAATTTACTGTCAAATCGAATGTATCAAAAGTACTACGTTTTGTATGTTGAAAGTGTTTCCAGTAAATCAACCGAATTTACACAGGAATAGAAATTACAGCAAACACGTTTTAAGATCTAAAATTTTCGATCCAAAATTTAACCCAAATGTTTTTGATCAAACGTTTCACAACATACATAAATTTTTACACATAATAAACATAAAAACATGTACTATAATGAGATCGATGCATAAATGAAGAATATACATGCCTTTTGATTTTTAAAGTTACCGAAACGACGACACCGAAGTGGGAAAGATGCGAGGGTTGATCCGGGACGATTTGTGGCTCGATTTTCTTGAACAAAAGAGGGCAAAACTTGCTGGAAAAATCCTAGGGGAGGGGCAGCCGCTGTTTCTCCAAGAACCCTAAACTTTTCTTTAAAAAAATGAAATGAAGAGGGGAATGAAATGTGTGTGTGTTGTCGTGTATGTGTATGTAAAAGAGAGTGTGTGTGTGTGAGTTTTTAATAAATTAGGGAAATAACTTGCTTAATTGCACAATTAAAATGCACAATAGCTAACTTTAAAAGTTTTAAAATTCTAAAATCACTAAATAAATAAGTTAGACTTTGAAATTCTTAAAACTAAGTAAATCATTTAAAATGCCCCAATCTTAATTTAAAATAAAATATCACTTTTTAAAATCACCAAACTCGTCGCCGTTCTCTTTTTCCTCGATCCCACATCGAATAATCGCCTGAAACATGAAACTCAACAAAACATTTTAACGTGCATCACATAAACATTAATAATTTAAAATAATTCATTTAATTAAATCATGCATCTCTAAAATCAATTTAAATTAAATAAACGATTTAAATAAATGTATGAGTTTTACGTGTACTAAATTTAGGCTCTACAGTTCTTCTCCCACTTAAATAAATTTTGTCCTCGAAATTAAGTCTTACCAAACAACTCTGAGTAATCTGCCTTGGCCTCCCAAGTGGTCTCCTCCACTGATTGATTTAACCACGGAGTTTGACCAGCCTGGTCACTTTGTTCCGAAGTCTCCATTCCTGTCTGTCTAGGATTTGGACAGGTCTTTCCTCATATGACAGATCTGGAGCCAACTACAATGGCTCAAAACTCAAAACATGCGAAGGATTGGCTAGGGACTTCCTCAGCATCGAGACGTGGAACACATTGTGTACACCGGCCAGATTCGGCGGTAAAGCTACACGATAAGCAAGTGTCCCAGCTCTGTCAAGAATCTTGAACGGTTCAATAAATCTCGGACTAAGCTTGCCTCTCTTCCCAAACCTCATAAAACCCTTCATAGGTGCTATCTTTACGAAAACGTGATCACCTACAGCAAAATCGAGATCCCTTCTCCTCTTATCAGCATAACTCTTCTGGCGGCTCTAGGCGGTCTTCATCCTATCTCGGATCTTGACCACCATGTCTGCAGTCTACTGAACGATCTCTGGACCAAGTTCTGATCTCTTGCCGGCTTCATCTCAATGAATCGACGATCTGCACTTCCTCCCATACAGCGCCTCGTAGGGAGCCATACCTATAGACGATTGGAAGCTGTTGTTGTAGGTAAACTCCACTAGAGGTAGTTTAGATTCCCAATTCCCATGGAAATTGATCATGCAAGCTTTCAACAAATCCTCCAAAATCTGGATCACTCGCTCAGACTGGTCATCTGTCTGAGGGTGAAATTCAGAACTGAATAGCAACTTCGTCCCCATGGCTGCATGTAAACTCTTCCAAAAGGACGATGTGAATCTCATGTCCCTGTCGGACACAATAGTAACTGGGATTCCGTGCAATCGAACTATCTCCCTGATATAGAGTTCCGCATACTGCATCATGGAGAAAGTCTTCTTCACTGGCAAGAAGTGTGCCGACTTAGTGAGTCGATCCACTATAACCCATATGACATTGGATCCCCTGACTGACCTCGACAACCCAACAACTAAGTCAATGGTTACATTCTACCATTTCCACTCGGAGATATGGAGTGGCTTAAGCATTCTTGCTGTCCTCTGATGCTCTGCTTTCACTTGTTGACAAGTGAGGCATTCAGACACAAATCGGCGGATGTCCCGCTTCTTACCTGGCTACCAGTAAAAAATATGTAAATCCTTGTAAATCTTGGTACCTCCTGGGTGGATGGAATACGGAGATGTATGTGCCTCTGTCAGAATATCATCTCTGATCAAATCAACACTAGGCACCCACATCCTTCCTTTGTACTTCACAATACCATCAGACACAGTGTAGAGTACACTACCCTTGGCTTCATCCTTCAGTCTCCATTTCTATAACTGCTCGTCTGAAGATTGACCTCTACGGACTGCAACTTTTCTTTTCAAGGTATCTGCCACGACATTAGCTTTTCCTGGATGGTAGCTAATTTCACAATCGTGGTCTTTCACTAATTCCAACCATCATCTTTGTTTCATATTCAATTCTTTCTGCGTGAAGAAATACTTGAGACTCTTGTGATCAGTAAATATCTGGCATTTCTCTCCGTACAAATAATTTCTCCATATCTTCAACGCAAAGACAACGGCAGCTAACTCAAGATCATGAGTCGGGTAGTTCTTCTCATGCAAATTCAACTGTCTGGAGGTATAAGCTATAACCCGACCATGCTGCATAAAAACTGCGCACAAACCGAGCTTAGAAGCATCGGTGTATAGCACAAAATTGCCTTGCCCTGCTGGCATGGCTAACACTGGCGCTGTGATAAGAGCTTGTTTCAAAGTATCAAAACTCTTCTGACATTCATCACTCCATATGAATTTATCATTCTTTTTAGTAAATGAGGTGAGTGGCACTGCTATCGAATAAAATCCCTGAATGAAAGTAGCCTGCTAAGCCTAGAAAACTGCGGATCTCTGACGCATTCTTCAGCTCAACCCATTCCTTAACTGCTGCCACCTTAGCTGGATCCACCTCGACACCACTGCTAGATATCATATGACCCAAAAACTCTACCTTCTCCAACCAAAATTCACACTTACAGAATTTTGCAAAAAACTTGCGTCTCTGCAAGACCTGCAAAACTGTACCCAAGTGTTGACTATGCTCCTCATGGCTCTTCGAGTAGATGAGAATGTCGTCAATGAACACTATGACAAAATGATCTAGGTAGGGCTGAAATACTCGATTCATGAGGTCCATAAATATCGCTGGAGCATTTGTCAGTCCAAACGGCATTACTAAGAACTCGTACTGCCATACCTGGTTCTGAAGGCTGTCTTATGAACATCTGCATCCTTTACCTTCACCTGATGATACCTTGGTTGTAGATCTATCTTGGAGAACACTGTAGCTCCCTGCAACTGATCGAACAAGTCCTCGATCCTTGGAAGTGGGTATTTATTCTTGATCGTTACCTTGTTTAGTTCTCGGTAATCGATACACAACCTCATGCTCCCATCCTTCTTCTTTACGAAGAGTACTGGTACGCCCTATGGTGAGAAATTAGGGCGGATGAATTATTTATCTAGGAGTTCTTGAATCTGCTGCTTGAGCTCTAACATCCAGCTATAGCTAAATGGTACGGTGTCTTTGGGATTGGCACGGTGCCTGGCACAAGGTCAATGGAAAACTCCACCTCTCTCTCTCGTGGAAGGCCTGTGACGTCATCTGGAAAGACGTCAGGAAAATCTCTGACTACTGGTACATCGGATATCGACGGAGTGGGTGCGTCAGGCGCTGAAACAATGCTGGCCAAGAAAGCCTGACAACCCTTATGAATAAGTCTCCGTGCCTGCATGCAAGAGATCATGCGAGGGAAACTTCTCCATCTATCTGGCTCAAAAGAAACTGCTCCATGCCCAAAGGTCTTACCAACACTGACCCTTTCTGAAAATCAATAAGAACTATGTTATTCGTCAACCAGTCCATTCCCAAGATGATGTCAAATTCAGGAATCAGCAACACGATCAGATCGGCATACACTAGGTGACCTTGTAGTTCGAGATCGTTGTCTCTGATCACGCTAGTAGCTGATAATTCTTCTCCTGATGGGACTGTCACTGAATAGTTAACCTCGAGTCCAATAGACTTGACGTCCAGATGATTTGCGATCGTCTCCGAAATAAAAGAGTGAGTGGCCCCTGAATCTATCAAGGCCTTCGTGGCTACCCTCTTTATGAAAATATTTCCTGAGAGACGTGATCACAACACACAAACTTATATCCCAAAATTCTAATCTTAATATCAAGCATAGTAGAAAAATATCTACACAAGTCACCAAAAATACTAACTAGCACACTAATAATCCCAAATAAAATTCGAAACATGCATATAAAAAACAAGACGGTGCTGAATTAAATGAATTACCAGTTAGGAGGTTCGTGTCTGGGTTCGTCTCCTCTGACTGCATGGCGAAGACCCTACCCTGGGTCGGCTTGCTCCACTGTGGGCAGTCCTTCAATATATGATCGTTGGCTCCGCATTTGAAGCATTTGCCTGATCCACATAAACACCGTCCCGGATGCTGGCGGTGGCATTTTGGGCATACCGGGTACTCACCAGGCTTATGTGGAGCCTTCTGCTGCAGGATAGGACCCTTGCCTTTCGGCGGTCCTTGGAATGAATTTTTTCCCTGCTGACCTTGGAAAGACCTCTTGAACTGGGGTCGCTGCTGTTGCTGCTGCTGAGGTGCCTGGTAGGGTCTCTTGCCCTGTTTGTCGACCTCTATGTCTCTCTGGTCCTGTTCGCCGTCAAGGCTCTAGATACGGCAACGACATAGGTAGTCAGACCAGCAACCATCACATCACGGCGCAAGATCGGCCGCAAACCATCCATAAAATGCCTCAACTTCTCCCGGGCACAAAGTGACACCCATCTCGAACTTCCTCACGAAATCAGCTATGCTGCTGTCCTCCTGACGCAGCGTCATAAACTCCCTAGTCAGTCTGGATCGTACTTCCTAAGTGAAGTACTTGGAGTAAAAGACCTCCTTAAAGTCATCCCATGACAGAGTCTGCAGATTCACCGACACAGACGCGCTCTCCCACCATAGTCTGTCGTCTCATGTCAGTAAAAATGTGGCGCACCTAACCTTGTCTGCATCCTGCAGCTACATAAACTCAAAGATTACCTCGATGGACTTAATCCATCCTTCAGCTATCATCGGGTCCGTAGTCCCCGAGAACTCCTTCGGGTCCATCCTCCTGAACCCCTCATAAACAGCTTCTGGTCTGGGCTTCGCCCCTGTATCCACTGCAGCATTGTTCCCTGCAAACTGTGTGAAGAACTGGGTCATCCCTGCAAGCATCTGAGCTTGCATATCTCGGGGTGGACGAGGAGGAGTGACCCTCTCCCCATCCTGAGCTTCCCTTCCCTCATCCCTTGCTCCACGGACAACCATACGTGTAGGAGGCATACCGTTCCAAAATTTTCCAACACGTAACCCCATATGCATGGACATCATATCAATATCATAAAATGCACATAATTTGAACTTAAAACATGTACTTGCTGAAATAATGACTTGATGCTTACTGCATAAAATAATTTAAAACCTTAAAACTTACTGACGTGAGGTGTAACTTTGTGAGCTTCTCGCAACTGAAAGTAGGCATAACCCTTTACAAGAATACTGCTTTGATACCAACTGTAACGTACCATACTTTTATACTATTTTAAAATTTGCGGAAAATAAAATTTTTATTAAATAAATCATAATCATCCAATTGCATTAACAAATATTTGATCGTCTAAAATATTTGGAATAAAAAAACTACCATCGAATTTTGCAAAAAAGGAACGTTTAAACATAGTCAACGCAACTTGTGAAATCAAGTATTTGAACATGCATAAAGTCTTAAAACATGGGCGGTCCTCGGGTTTAGCCTCTTGCGCAGACCGAGCCGGCTCATTGGTCCTCACCCCTCGTCTCCTCATACTCGTCATCACCTGCATCGATCAAGTCTAGTGAGTCTAAAGACTCAACACGTATAAACTGGATATAACAAGTAATACGTAATAAAACCACATGCATCTTTAAAGTAGAGTGTACATACTTGAAACTTGAACGTAATATCATAATCATAGACGTGTCGTCATCGTAAAACTTTTCATAAACATACTTGCATCATACATATTTGAACATGCATAACTTCATCATTTTGCGTAGAGATATGTTTCAAAGCAAGTTATCCATACATAAATGTGCCTGATCAGACTAAACCACAGTACTGGGCCGACAGGAAAAATCCACCACCACATACATGAGATCCCCGGTCGTGCTTTACCGGGTGGATTGGTCTCTGGTCATGCTTTTCCGCTTCCCAATCCTGATCTAAACCCGATCATGCTTTACCGGGGTGGAGAGGTCCTCGGCCACGTTCACCGACTTCCTTTTACAGTTCATAATTGGTCGCAAGACATTTAGCATACAACAAAAATAAAATATTTTCTCATTTTGCACATCGAATATACCTACATGGTGTTGAGGGATTCGTTGGCTCTCGCTTGGTACCACTGCTGCACATACTAACATGAGTTCAAGAACTTATCTTTCATAACTTAGACGTATTAATCATACTCACACCCAAAAATAACAAATTTCTTATGACGTTCTAAATCTCTGGGGACTTGACCTTGTTTAATCATTGTACTAAACCATGACATCGAAACCCAAAACAAATCCCAATATTTTCCCAAACATGGAGGACACGGACCCCGTGTACATATCCGGGTCTGGGTCCGTGTAGCCTCTGCAAACTTAAACTACGGATTTAACAAAGGCACGACCCCGTGTAAGGGTCCGGCTCTGGATCCGTGTATACTATGGAATTTCACACTCCAGAGGAAACAAGGGCACAAACCCCGTGTCAGGGTCCGGCTACGGGTACGTGTAGATTATGAAAAATGGTACCCAACGGAAATCACTACATTTGTGGCTTAATCCTCCTAATTCGGTCGTGCTGACCATGAACCAACACCTCGAGACCCATCCTAGGATGCTATGTTAATGCTTCAAACTCCTAGGACGCCTCAAACAACGATACAAATCATACAATGCAACTCAAACCGCGAGAACACGCTATTTTGACACCAAAATGCTTCATACGACTTCTAATGCAACCAAGTGCCTATCGACACGAAACGAAGCACCAAAAATAATCCCAACATCATACTCAAAATACTTAAACGCAACAACGATCACGCAACGGTTTCCAACGAAGCCTTCAACAAATAACTTCAAGAACACACCAACAACACATTTTCAGAAAATTACAGTTTGAGCAGTCCCACGAAAACGATCACAACTTACTCGTTTCTTGTCCAAAAATTACTAATTTACTGTCAAATTGAAGGTATCGAAAAGTAATACGTTTTGTATTTGAAAGTGTTTCCAGAAAATCAACCGAATTTACACAGGAATCGAAATTACAGCAAACACGTTTTTCGATCTAAAATTTTCGATCGAAAAATTAACCCAAACGTTTTTGCTCAAACTTTTCACAAAATACATGAATTTTTACACGTAATAAACATAAGAACATGTACTATAACAAGATCGATGCATAAACGAAGAATATACATGCCTTTTGATTTTTAAATTTATCGAAACGACGACACCGAAGCGGGAAATATGCGAGGGTTGATCCGGGAAGATTTATGGCTCGATTTTCTTGAAGAAAAGAGGGCGAAACTTGCTGGAAAAATCCTAGGGGAAGGGGCGGCCACTGTTTCTCCAAGAACCCTAACCTAACCTTTTCTTTAAAAAATGAAATGAAGAGGGGAATGAAATGTGTTTGTGTTGTCGTGTATGTGTGTGTGTTTGAGTTTTTAATAAATTAGGAAATAACTTGCTTAATTTCACAATTAAAAATGATAATTAAAATACTAATTAAAAATGATAATTAAAATGCTAATTAAAAATGTTAATTAAAAATGTTAATTCCCACTACTAAACAAAACCCCTTAATTTAAAATAAAATGCACAATATCTAACTTTAAAAATTTTAAAATTCTAAAATACTAATTAAATAAGTTAGGCTTTGAAATGTTTAAAACTAAGTAAATCATTTAAAATGCCCCATTCTTAATTTAAAATAAAATATCACATTTTAAAATCACCAAACTCGTCGTTGCTCTCTTTTTCCTTGATCTCACATCGAATAATCGCCTGAAAGATGAAACTCAAGAAAACATTTTAACGTGCATCACATAAACATAAATAATTTAAAATAATTCATTTAATTAAATCATGGATCTCTAAAATCAATTTAAATTAAATAAACAATTTAAATAAATGCATGAGTTTTACGTGTACTAAAATTGGGCTCTACAGGAAATGTAACCAGGAATACGAGATTTCTAAAATATAGAGAGTATAGAGTGAAATTGCTTGTAAAGAATGAAAAAAATAGTGTATGAAGTGTAAAAACTGATTTCACAATTTTGTGGTTCATATAATGGTGTTAAATTACACATTACTTCTATGTTTATTGGGGGAAAATTATAATTTTATTCATGTCACTTGTCCAAGTTTGTTTATATCTAATAACTTAGAAATTTTTTTTGTTTTGATTTTTTTCCGATCGAAGTCACTAAAGTAATCGAATATTGTTTATTTGACAGTATTACATGCTCTCTTGCATGTCTCATGCGACAATAATAGAACTTATATTACACACATTAAAATCGACAAACTTTTTGAATCAAATATTTAAATTATATATTAATTAACTAAGAAAATAAATAGGAAATATAGCTATCTATACTGAAAACACCACTACATATATTAAGTAAGAATTTATTGTAGGATGATGTTGTTTACACTTCACCTTATCTATAAAATCTATATGTTAAATGTGATGTAATCAAAAAGTGTATCTTGAGTTCGGTCTTGTGAGCCTAGTACTTCTTGTGGGTTCAACGCATGTCAAACAAAGATTCAGCTAGGATATGCACATGTTTGAGGGCGCCAGAGATTGTTTCTGATGTAACCTCTTTGATACTTAAGTCAGTACTGAGATAAAAATCAAGTGTGCACAAAATTAGTGCTAGTGATAACAATGAGCGAATGTCTGTAACCATGAGAGATACCTGATATTTATAAAGTTGAGAGGAGTTAGATTACCTTGCAGAAGATGCACTCTTAGCGAGACAAGTATGTGAAACACTAGCTTCATAGAAAGATTTGACCTTATCTATGACATATTATGATTTTTAAATGTATCATGTTGTCGTTGAAGTTTTTCCTTTATAGGATATTTCATTAGATATTTTGCATTACTAGGACGTGTGTACTCCCCGCTATAATTATTATGAATTCCACCCAAGAAAATCTCATTTAGCTCGGGTGCTCAGGCCTGATCATCTTATGCAGCCTTATCCTGAGTAGAGGACAATTCGGACTCCGGGTAATATTTTGGGCTCGGGCTCTGACCCTAACTTTATCCTCACAGGCTCATTATTTCTATCATTTATGTAAATGGGCTCGTGTAGTAAATTCTTCCGGTCAGATTCGGGTTAGGTCGGATCAAGGGGTATCAATAGTATCTCAATTTTTTGGTCTAAAAGAAGTATGAAATTTAGACCAATATTTTTATCCAGACGTTGCCGACCCGAGCACACGATGCTAATTCCAAACTTGTGTTTCTTCAGAATTTGTGTTAGTTTTAGTTATACATAAACTGTAGAAATGGATGGTCAAGATCCCGATCAGAGTGCTTTATACTTCTCCCTTATTTGTGTTTGTTAGGACTACAACCGAACCATCTACATTAACAATGTAAATTTCAATTAGTGTGTTTCTGGTTTCTACCACTGATAAAAACACAGAAGGTTAAGGTTTCATGACTGTTTAACTTCCAGAGGCGCTCATTCGGATTTCTGCCCAAATCCGCATCATCCGATTATTTTCAATCGTGCGACTTTGATAATCTGAGTCCCATATAAATACGTGGTCCCTTTATGTCATTTTTACTTTTATCATTTTCGTTTCGTTAGTCCCTGTCTAGCAAATCCAGACCAGAATTTCTTGCTTGGTTCATATTCTCTATTTTTGTACTATTCCATTTTAGTAAGTCACTTGTCTTTTTCCAAAAAATGTCTAGTCTAGACTCTAAAGTAGTTAATGAAGTAACCAATTAAGTAGATGATATATCCTCTCCCAAACATTCTTCGGGTCCCAAGAATGAGACTCCTCTTAGCTTGGGGACTACAAAAGGTCAAAGCCCTTGAGGCCGAATTGAAAGTAGCTGATGTTAGGATCAATTAATATGAATGAAGTTTTTAGACGGAGGGGTTGAATAACTGAAACTCTTAGTTTTCTTAGAAAATATATCAATTGATAACTGAATAGCTCAAATGAGTAGCTGCATGCTACAAATATATCAATGAGTTGTGAGATTGAGATTGCGATTTGCAAACTGAATAGAAACTTGAAAAAAAATCGCAACTGACTGAAAAACTAATTGTTCTAGTTGTTCGTTACTAACTGTTTTTTTCACTAACTTGGACATTTAACCTCTTCACAACTGCACTCCTCCACTATATATCGTATTCGATTCCAACATCACACTGAATGCATTAATTAATGATATATGTTGAGTAATCTTTTACTCCCTGTGACATTTTTTTTCTGACAATGGTACGATGTATCAGACTGTTATGCTTCGTCTGTTCTGCTTTGGTACGGACTATCAATTTGTCTACTGAGATTCAAATTGTAACTGAAGACATGGCTAACTGATCAGGAGTCAAACTGGTCGACTGATCAGTTCAGTTGGTCTATATAAGTTTTAACTGATGTCCTTTCATTTTGAACGTTCTGCTATCAGTTCAGTTTGGTCGTTTCAGTTTAGCTCTATCAATTCTGAGAATAATATTTTCATTTCTGATATCCAATCTGTTTGTCAATCTTCGAGTCATCAGTTTGAGACTTATTAATACTTATGAGAAATTTAGTTTATTTACTTTAGTTCTTAGCCTATTTCAGTCCGATAAGTCTTCTTCAGTTCTGAGATCAGTTAGGTTCTTTTAGTTCAGTTACTTGTTCTGTTTAGGTCTTTTGTTCGTGTGGGGATCCGGACGCTAATTCATGTCTTAATCATTATTAATGTCAAATATAACAATTAAGAAAAGTGGGACTAAATTTTTTTTAAAAATATAAATGCGGAAACGTAATGTAATCTATTTAATATACATGTCAGTATAAAAGTACAAATCATGTACTACAATTTTCTATCTCAACTAGGTTCAACATCTATACATCAAGTGCTAAATCCTATTCTGCTTCTGGGCCCGGATCTCCACGCTAACTAAATCTCTCATCCTCTTCTTGATCCTGATCCTGTCCCACCTGTTGTCATGCACACATACAAACAAGACAACTGCCGGATAACTCCGATGAGAATTACATTCCCAGTATAAATCATGCATACATGCATTTCATATAAACAGATATAACAGCATGAAACAGATATTCATCACATGTATCAAAATCAGAACATGAATCAATATAAACTCCGAATCGCACTCTTTGATTCTTAGACTCTGACTCGACTCATCCTAATCTAGGGATCCCGATCTGAATAAGAACATACACCCACCTACACTCCCGATCGGGGTGGTGGCACGTTCTTATTCACGGACTTTGGCTCTTTCCATATCGAACACCAGTAATAGAAGAAACTCCAATTCTATCCACTTCGATATAACCAAACGTCCGGTGTCTTGGCAGTTCTGTCCAAGACTAGGCACATCCGCCCTGGCATATCTTGCCGAACCTCTGTGACAATGTGCAATGGCCCAGTGACGATTCTATCATTATTTGGTACCTCAGTCATGAGATCAATAATCTACAACTAGGCGATCTGCCTATTACTCAAGACATAACTCAATAAATCAAAGATATCAATCATATCAATTGCAAATATCAGTGCAATAAAGTAAAGTATGTGATTTTGGGAAACTCAAGTCAAATCAACTCGAGTTGTGCAACCCCGCATCAACATCAATTTATACCTTTCTCTTCTCGGTCTGACGAAGTCGAAGTCTCGAAGTCAAATCTGTCCATATCAATCTGAAATGACAATATCGCATAGGCACAATATCAATATGCAACTCAATTCAAAACCTGTTCTGATCAATACTCAAATCAAACAAAATCTGATCCATATCAACGATATCATGATAAAATCTCAATCAATACTGAATCTGATCACAATCAATCTACTGATGTTTCGACAACATAACAATACAGTCTTGATAGCCCCGTCAATCTCAACGTCACAAGGATAATACCATAACTCATAATCATCACAAATATGTTCCATAATCTCAAAATCCATATAACTCAACTCAAGACATGCTGGAATTTGAACAAAATTCGCATATCATATCCGTTCTTCAATCCGGTTACGAATATAGGTTCACAATAATCATAAGAACATATAATAGAAATCAAAATCTGATTTCTCCAACATTTCAACTTCAAAACCTGCTGAAGGCCAGTAATACTTACATCCTTTTGTAGCTTGTAACAAGAGGAACAAGAATATGAACTCGGATTAAAAATCTTGTGGTCGGCTTTTTTGCACAATCACTTCTCTATAATGACATGAAGCTTAAGAACATTCTTCCATGGAGTTCTCGGTGGTTTCTCTGCTGAAGAAATGATGAAACTACATGTTAAATGTCTAACAAGCCATGTGTCCAGTTAATAGGCATGCTGGATTTCTCGCACTACCCTACCGCGGGTGCGCTAACCTTTGGACCGCGGGTGCGCTGAGCGTACTGGATTACTTCCACAAATTCAGAAGGAACGACCGCGGGTGCGCTGGCTTTTGGACCTCGGGTGCGTTGCCCTCTCTGTCTCAACACCGCAGGTGCGGTCACTTTTATGGCGCGGGTGCACTGACTCTACTGTACCACCAAAACTCGAATTGCAACGTCGCCTCTCCATGTCTGTTCTTCCATTCCCTTATTCATAATATGAGATAACTCAAAAGTATCAAACTAAAATTTCGGGCATTACAATTCGATTACTGATCAATTTGTTAAACTCTGTAATTTATAAATTCCAACAATTTTCTCCTTTTTGGTGTTTCAAAAAACTTAGAATTCTGAATTGTTTATCAGATTAAGATTTTTGAAACTGATTATCTGAAAAATTGATTGTCTGAATTAACTGACTTAGGTTTTCTAAACTCATACGTAGACAAAATAATTCTTCTGAAATGTACAGATTCATACATAAATAAGAATAAAATTTTCATTAATTTTGAAAGAGATAAGCATTTATTCATACAAACGTTTCAAAATAAAAAGTTACAAAATATTAATGCTCCTCAAACTGTGTAACTGATGCCAAACTCTGTTCATTTCTTGGCTTTCTTATCAGCTGATCTTTTATCAGTTGAATTGTCTGGTTCATTGTGCTTCTTGCTAGTTTCTGCTGTTTTCTTCTGCTCTTCCCCTCTTTTTGTCAACAACCGCCACCTTGGAAAATAGGAAGAATGCTGAACTGACTTGAGCGGATACTTCAGCTAACTGATTTCGCACAATATCAATTTTTTTTGATAGGCTTGTGTGCACAAAGTCAATCTATTTGCTGAGTAGTTCCTGGGTGGTTACTAGTTTTGGAGTCGTAGTTGCATCACTTTTCATCTTTTCGACAGTACTGAACAAAGGATATACGTCCATGGTCAACTTCTTTAAGCCCTTCATTGTGTGATCTTTGAGTGTATCAAGAATTAAAGAGTGGAGCAGTTGAGTCGATTTGACTTGAGAAAATTTATACCCAAGATCTCGCAAACTGGACAAAATATTCTCAAGCATTACATCAGTTGCAATCGACAGTTCAAGAGAGAATTCTTCAGCAATAGCTGAGGCTTTCCTTTTTTTCTTTTCCTTTCCCGCTGACATTGACAATTGCTAATGGTCCAGGGCTAGCATCTTGGTCCACATCCTCAGCAACTTCATTTACGGCTTCTTCTTGAATAGAAAGGCTCTGAGGCTGATCTTCATGAACATGAGATGCACTAGGTACCTCAGAAGTCTTCTTTGAAGCCGAAATCAGTTGTTTGGAGGCTTCTGATATGAAGAACGTCTCATAAACCACCAAGCTAGTGGAGATCAATTATGATAAAACTGATGTTTCTTGGACTGATGTCTTTGTTCAGTTCCGAACTGAACATCTTTTGTGTGTATCCCAGCATCAGCAGCCGGTTCAGTTACTACCTCATCCACTTGTTCATCAACAACTTCTTTAGTGGCCTGCTCTTCCCTATACTCTTGCTGTATATCTTCTGTAACTGATAGCAGGAGTCCATCCACGTTGCTTGAGGATAGCTCTTCTTCTGCGTACGTGGTGAGTGGAGCTGCTGGTTCAGAAATTGGTAGAATAATGATTGCGATGGAGGAGGAAGGTTGAGCTGCTTCAGAAACTGATTGAAGAATTGTCTCTATGGAAATTGGTGCCAAAACTGATCCACTTCAATTGGTCCAGTGGAAGGCTCTGCAGCAGCAGAAGCTTTGTTTAACTCCTCAGTTGGACTGCTTGTATCAACTGGGATGTGCAGCTTCTATCCCATATCCCAATTCCTGACTTTGAGTTGGAGGATGATGGGATCAGAATCTAGTTGCTGAAAAACTGCCTTGTCGTCATATGCATTTGGTCCAGCTGGGTTATAGTTCTGCTTCAGCTTAGCTGTGACTTCAGTCAAACATTTGATTATCATCAAATCGAAGAAATACGCCCATCTCTCCACAGCTTGGGTGATTGAAGTAGCCTTTACTGCCTTCAACACCACTGACTCCACTTAGATGAATCTTTTAAGAACTGATTTCTTCTAGAACTGCTTGGGTAGAGTGACAGTCCTGAACTGTACCTACTCATCATAATGATCCACCTTCATCTCAGCATATTCATTGCTTTCATATATGATAAGTTCGATCTGAGTCTGAATGTCATTATTAGGCCTTGGTTCTTTGACCAGATTCCATTTAACCTTAGGATCAGTTAGGGCATGAGGAAGATCCAGTCTCGAGCATGTGGTGTCCACCACTTCTCTGATTAGTGCACCTTTCGACCGTGCCTGTGGAAGAATTGTTGGGTGCACCACCATGGTGAGATGCATTGGAATTCTGGTAAGCTTCAGAGTCTCCCGAGATTTAATTATGATTCTTTGGGGATAGTCATCCTTATTTTTGGATCGGAGCTCTATTGCTAGTTGGATTGATTGGATAGGCACTGCAGAGATTGGTGTCTCAGCTCCAGTTGAAAGTAAACTAAGCTCAGGTAGAGCTCCTGGTACTCCAGATGGCTTGGTCTTCTGTGACCTAGGCTTCTTAATCTACTGAGGGGAGGGAGTTTTCTTTGAGTCACTGGCTGATAAAACCAGTTTTTTCTTAGAATTAGGATCAGAAACTTTAATCTTGACAGTTTTCTTCTGTTTAATAGCTGCCTCCTCTTCTCTGGCCTTCTTTGAATGAACATTGTGAGCATTGTAGACCTTGAATTTCCTGACTCTTGAGGCTGATTCCTGATGTAGCCTCGAACCTCGATCAGTCTGGTCCGCTGAAGTGCAAATCCTTTCGAATTCTTCATCGATTTCACCATGTTCTTCAAGAATGTGAACAAAATAAATGACTAGTTCATGTTGATTCCTTTCATGATGTCTGTCATCACTTGGAACTTTTCAAGATTTAGGGCTGAAAGGAACCAGCATTGGCCAAGATACCCTTGGCAATAATATCGGCTAGCAGATGAAATTCTAGCTTCAGTTCCCTCTTCACCTTAGATACCTTAATCATCTTCCCGTTGGCCGATAGCAGGGTCTGCATTTCTTCGATGTCTGCAGTAGCCACTTCATATAAGCTTGAGAGGCCTTCAGTCGGCAGATTAAATAGATTTTTGAAAAACTATAACATCAACAAATATGGAATGATTGTTGACCTTTATCTGTATCTTGCCATCGTCAGTGACGTTGCTGGACTTATAGATGGATATAAGTTTTGGAGACTAAATTTCTTGAGTTGCCAGCCCCATAAATTGACGAAGTCCAGTAGATTCGATCTTCTGGGAAAAAATTCGAACGAATTCATCTTTGAAGGAGAAAATCGATTTGAAATCGATAGCCACAATGTTCTACAAGAAAGCGGGAGTCTGGGTTGCCATTGATTGAATTTTTTGTAAGAAGGGAAAGAATTTGCAAGTGATTGCTCTGAAGATTTGAGAGATAGAAATTTTGAGGATTCGTAAAGTAAAAACTGAGTAAGGCGGTTACTAAATATGTTTCGTTACTTTTCAAATTTCGGACACGTGTCAGTCTATGAGTAGTTTGACCATAAATTCAGGTCTTTAAACCGTTATATTTATTTTGGAAACTGAAATTAAGCAGTTAGTCAATAAAGTGATTCAGTTGAAGCTAAACGGTTGTGAAATAAATTTTTTTAATTAGTCACAAATCTCATTGTAGAACTTAACTGAATTAAAATCAGTTAACTTATTTGATAAGATCAGTTAGTTCGAGTACCGAGTGATTAGTTTGAAACTTAATTAGTTCAGTTCAGGAGCAATAGACATATGTTTTATCAGTTAACCAACTAAAATTCAATGTTCCCCCTGATTTAAGCATTAAGATAAATCAATAAGCCCTAAAATATTTCTAAAATAAGAAAATTTAGTCTCTGGTAGAGGCTTGGTGAAGATGTCCGCTGCTCGTCGTTCAGTTGATATCTATTCCAGTCTGATGCCCTTATTTTGAGCATGATATTTGATGAAGTGATTTCTGACATCAATATGCTTGGTTCTGGAATGGAGAATTGGATTGGGACTCGACTTCTTCCTCGAGCTCTCTAGTTCGGGTTGAGTGAACCATTTATGGCCCTGAGGTGTCACTCATCCAAAACCCTCAGGCCCCATGGCATTGAGCCTCGTTCAAAACTTGATATCTGATGCGGAACTACGGCAGGTGCAGAAGCTTTCAGATAAGGAGGTGGCCGATTAGATGTCCATCGTTTCTCTGGTTTATCTTCTTAATCATGTCATTTTTGTGCATTAGTTTGCTAACTTGTTTCATTTTATTTCCCATATCGGGTATGTTCTTTGCTAGGGAGCAATCTCTTTGTGCAGGGGTAGCTGCCCGGTCCCATAAAAAAGACATGGATGACATGTGGGATTGGTACGCGGAGCTGATGCGACAGATCCGACTGACGAAAACTCCGACAATAGAGGACAAGGTTTCTCTTATGGCTGAACTGGAGGAGGCTCAAGAGCAGACCTCACTATTTGAGCAGGAGGGAGCCCAACTGACCGAGGAGGCTCTTGACTTCGAGACTCAACTGTTGAGCTAACGACAGGAGGCCGATGATCTTTGGACCAAGAAGATGGAAGAATTCATTATGTCCAAAGAGTTCGAGGTTCTCTGCTCGGATAAAGCGGTGGAATATTTCGAGCAGGGTTTCCAAGGCTGCTTGGCACAATTCCTAGTCAACGATTATACTGAGGCCGAGCATCCGACCCACTTCCTAAATGTGGAGAAATCCCTCTAGTATATGCCCGAGGAGGTGACAGGAACGTCGAGTAGGAGCTTTGATCTTGTTTCATTGTGTGTAATTTTTTTCTATAATAGCTAGGAAATTTTATTCTAATGAAATGTACTTTCCTTTATAGTTGAGCCACTTTTTACCCAAGAAAACAATGTGCTTAAAATTTCAGAAATTTCAGCAAGTGTTGAAACTTTAATCCTAACCAAGTATCAATTCAGGTAGGATTTAAGAATCAAAATTTTGCTAAGTCTGAAACTTATAACTCGAGTAAGGTGGTTATCGACTAGAACGTAAAGATTTAATCCGTCCATGGTGTTTGTCCGGCCAAGATAAAAAATCAAAATTTTCCAGGTGTTGAAATATATAATCCAAGAAAGGTACCTAGCCGGGCAAAACATGAAATATATAAAATTTCACTAATAATCGGATTTTGCACCCGTATGACTTTTTAATAAGAAAAACACAATCTGTAACGCCCGGACATTCGTATGCATATGATGTAAGGTAATGATTATGATTAAGTATGGTCATTATTATTTTTATGGTTTATTATGATGATCGTTTGGGATATGTGATGAAATGGTGATGGTTTATGGTTTCAAGATATGATATGAATAGTATTGAATGATATAGAATGAAACAGAGAATGTATGGGTAGAATAGAAAGTTGATCTTTAGCCAAATAAGTAATGGAAGTGCTAAAACTGTAGGAAACTGTGGCAGTAGTTGTGGTTTTTAGCATAATGTTTTTTATATTGATCCGAATGATGTGAGGCCACTTTCATTAGATAGATAAGACATAAGGCTATAACTTTCATGTTTTGAGTTTTGTTCAAATCATTGTGGAAGACAAGCCAAAAGCGCCCCGAAGTGTGTCGTGTGTATCGTTGTTCCTCCAGTGACACAGGTTGGGAGATTGCGCATAACACTTTACTCAGACCTTCAAATGACATGAGGCCAATTGGATACGCAAGCCAAGACATAGATCTACAACTTTCATGTTTACCACTTTTCCAAATTATGAAGGGAAAAGGCGTTTCGGAGGCGATATTTAATGTGGCTGTGCGCAGAGCGGCGCCCGAGCGGTAAGAAATGACCGCCCGAGCGCCACTGGTTCTGAAATTTTGGTCTTGGACAGTATGGTCCGTGCTAGGGCGGTAGTTTATGATTGCCCGAGCGCCCAGCACAGTACAAAAACATGTTTTGGGTATTTTAAGGCATAAAATCGGTTGAGACTCTCATTTTTCTCATTTCCCTTCTCTTCCTTTCTCTTCTCCATCGATTCTAAGCAAGGGTTCTTCATCTTATTCTTCTTCTCTCATTCATTCAAGCAATTAATCTTCAATCCGGAGTTGGAACTTCATCTTTTTAGTGAAAGGGGCAAAGATAAGTGGTTTTTCTTCTTGTTCTTGAGTTATTGAAGATGGTGGAGTTAGGGGATGATAGTTGTGATGGATGTATTGGCTTAAATGGTCATCTAATGTTATTATTTGGGTGTTGATTGTTAGTTATTGGGTTTATTGTTGTAGGATCATCGTCAAGTTCTAGGAAACCAAGTGCTCCAAGTGTAGTAAGTGGAATCATTTCTTAAATGCATCACATGATCCTATATGTATGTGTTTTGATGATTTTATGATGTTAACTCCTTTCAAATTCCATTCATGATATATATATATATGTAAATATGTATATATAGTAGTCCAATTATATGCATTTTTTGATGAAGGGAGTTAAACTATATATGATGCCTCAAAAATGTTCGTTAAAATGCTTGAATGAAGTTTTATATGATTGAATGATTGGATTGATAGTGATAGTAGCGGTGTTGCCTCTGGCAGTTCTAAATCCGCAATGTAATTGGCCAATTAACGATGAAAACATGTGCTCTCTTATAAGATGCATTTTATGCAGACATACATGTCCCTCCTATAAGATTCGTTTTTACGAAGAGGGTTAGCAATGGATGAACTATCTTATAAGAACTATCAATTCTTCAGTTAATCAATGAAATGAATATCATCCATATGTATTGTTGTATTATGATTCTTGACGGATGATATTAATGATGATTCGACGATTATGAAAATGAAATGGATAATGTTTTCAAGAAAATGAAATTGAGGCTATCCATTTTATGTTTTTCAGTAAAATGTTATATTTGTATCTTGTTAGTATTGATTCCATTTGCTGAGTTTTATACTCATTCCAGTTATGTTTATGTGATGCAGGCATAGGTAAGAAAGAATGATTATCCCTGAGTTGTCGAAGCGAGAGAAGAGAATATGCCAAACTTTGGAGTTAGTGGTTGGATGCTATTTTGATATGTTAAGCTTTTGGTTATTTTGGGAAACATTGAAAATTTTGTGTTGTATTTGAATCAAAAATATGTGTAGTTCCTGCATTAAATGGTATTTTATGGATATGAAAATCTTTTGCATGTTTTTATGTGTTGCTTGAGACAGATGGCAAGTCCTATTTGTGAGGAGATGCTGCTCAAATTTTTTAAAAATTATGCATTTTCCCCAAATTATATTTTAAAGCTTCCGCACTAATTATGTATTTTAGTCACGAGTGTTACTTTTAGTGGTATCAGAGCAGAGATTTTCAGACCAATGATTTGGAATATGACTTCCTCTGCTGTCGACAATTCGGTATGTGTGTACCTTCATCATTTGATATAATATGGATGTGTAGCCTCAATAATTATGATATGTTATGTATTGAAATGGTTTTAAACTATTATGTATCATAAGATAATGCCGCCTAAGCGTAAAGCACCAGAAGGGGAGGATAGTTCATCATCTAGAGTGGTTGGTGAATTTAGCAAGTTACTGAAAGAACAGGACAAGGTACATGGCGAGAAAATTCAGCAGCTCTTACGGATGCAGAATGCAGGGCGAGGGAGAGAGAGAGAGAAGATGAGGCCCGAGCCCAATAGTGAAGGCGCATACGAAAGATTTCGTAAGATGAAGCCACCAGAATTTGATGGTAGCACTGATCCCATGGTCGCCTTGGAATGGGTCAAAGCTGTGGAGGCTATATATGATTACCTTCAGTTTGAAGATAAAGATCGAGTCAGCAGTGCCATTTTTATACTGACCAAGACGGCGAGGACTTGGTGGGACGCCACCAAGATATCAGTTAATGTCTCGGCACTCAAGTGGCAAGAGTTTAAAGATTTATTCTACGACAAATATTTTCCTCGAGATGTTCGAAGCTGAAGCAAGGAAATATGTCAATGCAAGAGTATATTCTCAAATTCGAAGAGGAGAATTAGTTTGCCCTATATCTGGCCAGCAATGACATCGAAAAGGGCGAGCATTTTCTTAGAGGTGTCCGAGTTGAAATTAAAAGAGACGTTCAAATGTCTAAAGCTGCTTCATTTAAAGAGATGTTGAAAATGCAAGGATGGATGAGCAGGACGAGAAGGAAATTGAAAGAGAAAGACAGTTGAAGCGCCAAGATTTTTCTACTAAAGGCCAAGGTTCTGGATGGAAAGGTAAGGGCAAGTTCAGAGGCAAAGAAAAAGAGGAGCATCGACCCAAAGCTCCTATGCCACTGCCTATATATGATCGACTTGTATGTCCAAAGTGTGGCAAAATTCATACAGGTGAGTGCTTGGTTGGAAGTAATCGATGCTTTCATTGTGGAGGTGTTGGTCATGTTATCAAAAATTGTCCAATGAAGGGTGAGAAAGGGAAGGATAGGGTTCAAGGCAGAATCTTCACAATGACCAAAGAAGGCGCAAATCCTGATTCTTCTGTTATATCAGCTACTATCTTAATTTCAGGCAAGTCCGCTATTACATTGATTGACACTGGTGCTACGTATTCCTTTATGTCTGAAATTTTCTTGCGCTCTTTGAATGTTGTTCAATCTTTTGAACCCCTCCACTATAGTATTTTGTTGCAATCGGGAGACAAATTATGGCCTTCTAGTATTCTTAAAGGTTGTACAGTACAAGTGAATGAGGAAATCTATTTTGCTGATTTTATTATTATTCCCATGGTGGCGTTTGATGTTATTTTGGGAATGGACTGGCTATCGTCATATCGTGTCGTTATTGACTGTGTGGCTAAGATGGTGCGATTTCCTACAAAAGATGATGATAGTGGGATTTTCCAGAGTTCAGGTATTTCGTTTGACACTCCTTATATTTCTTGTCTCAAAGCTCATGAAATGTTATCAAAGCGGTGTCAGGGGTTTTTAGCTGCTGTGATAGATGTGAATACTGAGATGACGATGAAGTTGAATGAGATTGAGGTAGTTCGGGATTTTCCTGATGTATTTGCAGATGATGTGACTGGATTGCCACCTGACCGTGAAGTTGAGTTTGTGATTGACGTGGTTCCAGGTACTGCTCTGATTTCGAAAGCTCCTTACCGAATGGCCCCGACTGAAATGAAGGAACTGAAGAATCAGTTGTAGGATCTATTATACAAAGGCCTTATTCGTCCGAGTTCTTCTCCGTGGGGAGCTCCAGTTTTATTTGTCAAAAAGAAAGATGGATCTTTGCGGTGGTGCATTGATTACAGAGAGATCAACAAAGCCACGATCAAGAATAAATATCCATTGCCGAGGATTGACGATCTTTTTGATCAGATGTAGGGAGCGATAGTGTTTTCAAAGATCAATCTGCATTCTGGTTATTATCAGCTGAAAGTTAGGGAAGCCGACATCCCTAAAAATGCATTCAGAACTAGGTATAGCCATTATGAGTTCTTAGTCATGTCATTTGGGTTGACGAACGCTCCGTCTGTCTTCATGGATCTAATGAACCAGGTCTTCAAGCCATATCTGGATAGCTTCGTTATCGTTTTCATTGACGATATCCTGATTTATTCCAAGACTAGGGAACTTCATGCCGAGCATCTCAGAACTGTATTGCAGTTATTAAGGGAAAAGCAGTTATACGCAAAGTTGAAAAAGTGTGATTTCTGGTTAGAGCAATTATAATTTATGGGCCATATCGTTTCAAGAGACGGCATTGCAGTGGATCCCATGAAGATTGAAGCGATTAAACAATGGCCTATTCCTACGATAGTCTCCGAGGTGCATAGTTTTCTTGGTTTGGCAGGTTATTATTGACGTTTTATTGCCAATTTCTCCAAAATAGCCCTGCCATTAACCAATCTGACGAGGAAAGCGGTGAAGTTTGAGTGGACAAACGAGTGCCAACACGGATTTCAAGTGTTGAAAGACAAGGTGACATCAGCCCCTATCCTAGAACTTCCGTGTGGTACTGAAGATTTTATTGTTTACACTGATGCATCAAAGATGGGACTTGGAGCTGTACTAATGCAGCGTGGGAAAGTTATCACTTATGCTTCTCGTCAGTTGAAGGATTACGAGAAGAATTATCCCACCCACGTTCTTGAGTTGGCTGCAGTGGTCTTCGCATTGAAAATATGGAGGCATTATCTGTATGGCGAGAAACGTGAAGTTTTCACAGATCACAAGAGCTTAAAGTATCTATTCTCTCAGAAGGAACTTAATATGCGGCAGAGGAGGTGGTTAGAACTTGTTAAAGATTATGATGTGACCATTAGCTACCACCCAGGTAAAGCAAACGTTGTTGCAGATGCTTTGAGCCGTATGTCAGTTTCTTCTTTGAGCTCGTTGATTCAGAAGCCGTTGTTATTGGATCTTCAGAGGAGCGAGATCGCTATGGTAGAGCAAGGGACCATCGCTAGACTTTCAGCTTTAGTTATTCGACCTACGTTGACAAATAGGATACGACAGGAGCAGCCTAATGACAATCAGTTGATGGAATTGCGATCCAAAGCCGATGAGAAAGGAAATACAGAGTTTATGATGAACACTAATGATTTGTTAACGTTTAGAGGTCGGATATGTGTTCCCAGTGGTGATGACATTTGACGGGATGTTTTGATAGAGGCTCATACCGCTCCATACTCGATACATCTAGGTAGCACCAAGATGTATCAGGATCTCCGACGTCTCTACTGGTGGCCAGGTATGAAAAGTGATATCGTAAAGTTCATATCCGAATGTCTAACATGTCAGCAGGTAAAGATTGAGCATCAAAGACCTGCTGGAACTTTGCAATCCCTCCCAATACCTCAGTGGAAGTGGGAGCACATCACTATGGACTTCGTAACGGGACTTCCAAGAACACCAAAGGGTTACAACTCCATCTGGGTGATTGTTGATAGGTTAACCAAGTCTGCTCATTTTCTTCCGGTCAAGACAACGTTTACAATGAACCAGTATACTGAAGTCTCTGTAGCTGAGATTGTGAGACTTCATGGTATTATTGTGTCAATTGTATCTGATCGTGACCCAAGGTTTACTTCTGAATTGTGGAAGAGCTTGCACAGAGCCTTGGGCACCAGGTTGGCTTTTAGCACAGCTTATCATCCTCAGAGTGACGGGCAGTCAGAGAGGGTGATTCAGATTCTTGAAGATATGCTACGAGCCTGCACGATTGACTTTCCTGGTAGCTGGGATTCTAAATTGCCACTAGCGGAATTTACATATAACAATAGTTATCAGGCGAATATTGTCATGGCACCATACGAGGCATTGTATGGCAAGAAATGTAGGTCACCGTTGAACTGGGATGAAGTCGGTGAAAGAAAGATGTTAGGACCAGAATTGGTCCAACAGACAGCTGATGTGATTATTTAATCTAGGTCAGAATGAAGACAGCCCAAACCAGACAGAAAATTATGCCAATAACCGAAGGAGACCTTTAAAGTTTGAAGTTGGAGATCATGTTTTTATCAAAATTGCTCCTCTCAAAGGGGTAATGAGATTCGGGAAGAAAAGTAAGTTGAGCCCAAGATTTATCGGCCCATTTGAAATTCTGGACAGGATAGGAGAAAGAGCATATCTTTTAGCCTTACCGCCGGACTTGGATAGAGTCCACAATGTATTTCAAATCTCAATGCTCAGGAAGTACATTTCGAACCCTTCCCATGTTCTCAGACATGAAGCATTGGATCTGATGCTGAACTTGACTTATCAAGAAGTACTAATACAGATTTTAGATCGCAAGGTTAAAGTACTGAGGAATAAGGAGATTGGCATTATCAAGATTCTTTGGCGTAATCAGTTGGTTGAAGAAGCAACGTGGGAACCAGAGGAGGAAATGAAGCAGCGATATCCTGAGTTATTCGCTCAGTAATGGCAATTTTGGGGACGAAATTTCTTAAGGAGGGGAGAATTGTAACGCCCAGACATTCGTATGCATATGATGTAAGGTAATGATTATGATTAAATATGGTCATTATTCCTTTTATAGTTTATTATGATGATCGTTTGGGATATGTGATGTAATGGTGATGGTTTATTGTTTCAAGATATGATATGAATTTTATTGAATGATATAGAATGAAATAGAGAATGTATGGGTAGAATAGAAAGTTGATCTTTAGCCAAATAAGTAATGGAAGTGCTAAAACGGTAGGAAACTGTGGCAGTAGTTGTGGTTTTTAGCATAATGTTTTTTATATTCATCCGAATGATGTGAGGCCAATTTCATTAGATAGATAAGACATAAGGCTATAACTTTCATGTTTTGAGTTTTGTTCAAATCATTGTAGAAGACAAGCCAAAAGCGCCCCGAATGTGTCGTGTGTATCGTCGTTCCTCTAGTGACACATGTTGGGAGATTACGCATAACTATTTACTCAGACCTTAAAATGACATGAGGCCAATTGGAGATGAAAGCCAAGACATAGAGATATAACTTTCATGTTTACCACTTTTCCAAATTATGAGGGGAAGAGGCGTTTTGGAGGCAATATTTGATGTGGCTGTGCGCAGAGCGGTAAGAAATGACCGCCCGAGCGCCAATGGTTCTGAAATTTTGGTCTTGGACAGTATTGTCCGCGCTAGGGCGGTAGTTTATGACTGCCCGAGCGCCCAGCACAGTACAAAAACGTGTTTTGGGTATTTTAAGGCATAAAATCGGTTGAGACTCTCATTTTTCTCATTTCCCTTCATTTCCTTTCTCTTCTCCATCGATTCTAAGCTAGGGTTCTTCATCTTATTCTTCTTCTCTCATTCATTCAAGCAATTAATCTTCAATCCGGAGTTGGAACTTCATCTTTTTAGTGAAAAGGGCAAAGGTAAGTGGTTTTCTTCTTGTTATTGAGTTATTGAAGATGGTGGAGTTAGGGGATGATAGTTGTGATAGATGTATTGGGTTAAATGGTCATCTAATGTTATTATTTGGGTGTTGATGGTTATTTATTGGGTTTATTGTTGTAGGATCATCGTCAAGTTCTAGGAAACCAAGTGCACCAAGTGTAGTAAGTGGAATCATTTCTTAAATGCATCACATGATCCTATATGTATGTGTTTTGATGATTTTATGATGTTAACTCCTTTCAAATTCCATTCATGATATATATATGTAAATATGTATATATGGTAGTGCAGTTATATGCATTTTTGGATGAAGAGAGTTAAACTATATATGATGCCTCAAAGATGTTCGATAAAATGCTTGAATGAAGTTTTATATGATTGGATTGATAGTGATAGTAGCGGTGTTGCCTCTGGCAGTTCTAAATCCGCAATGTAATTGGCCAATTAACGATGAAAACATGTGCTCTCTTATAATATGCATTTTATGCAGAGGTACATGTCCCTCTATAAGATTCGTTTTTACGAAGAGGGTTAGCAATGAATGAACTATCTTATAAGAACTATCAATTCTTCAGTTAATCAATGAAATGAATATCATCCATATGTATTGTTGTATTATGATTCTTGATGGATGATATTAATGATGATTCGACGATTATGAAAATGAAATAGATAATGTTTTCAAGAAAATGAAATTGAGGTTATCCATTTTATGTTTTTCAGTAAAATGATATATATGTATCTTGTTAGTATTGATTCCATTTGCTGAGTTTTATACTCATTCCAGTTATGTTCATGTGATGCAGGCACAGGTAAGAAAGACTGATCATCCCTGAGTTGTCGAAGCGAGAGAAGGAAATATGCCAAACTTTGGAGTTAGTGGTTGGATGCTATTTTGATATGTTAAGCTTTTGATTATTTTGGGAAACATTGAAAATCTTGTTTTGTATTTGAATAAAAAATATGTGTAGTTACTGTATTAAATGGTATTTTATGGTTTTTATATGTTGCTTGAAACAGGTGGCATGTCATATTTGTTGGGAGATGCTGCCCAAATTTTTTAAAAATTACACCTTTTCTCCAAATTTTTTTTAAAGCTTCCGCACTAATTATGCTTTTTAGTCCCGAGTGTTACACAATCCGAGCATGGTACTTATTCGGTTAGAAACAAAATGTAAAATTTTTTAGTAGTGTAAAACTCATAACCCCAGAAGAGTATCACTCAGTCGAAATGCAAAAATTGAAAAATTTCTGATTATGGAAATCATAACCCGAGTAGGGCATCCACCCGGGCAAGGTGTGGAAAATCAAAATTTTGGTATATGTTGTAGCCGTAAGACGAGCCAATCATATAATTAGAATCCGATCCACATGTCCATTTGGGAAGCAGATGGAATTTTTTTACCAAGTGTGATAATCACAATCCGACTAGCATGCTCAGAAAATATAAAAATCCAAAACTTTTGCTAAGTGTATTAAATTAGGCATATACATTGATCACCAATCTGGTCGGATTTTTCCACTGGTTAAGTTGTGTTAGGCTTTGGTTTTGAGCTAGTCGTGTTTTTTTGTAATTTATCAAGTAATGTTGGACTTAATAATGTAGGTATCTCAACCGATTTGATCTGTTCTCGAATGGCTGGAACTTCCTCATTTATCTCAATATTATCCTGAGCAACATATTCTCTGGCCAGAACTCCTTCACCTTCTGTATTCTTACCCGTCTGACCTTTCCATAGTTCAAATACGACAGAAATGCCTTCTTCCTTTTCAGCTTCCGGCAACTCATATTCATATATCTTCAACTTGACATTCATGGACGAACACAATGCACACATATTAAGTTTACTTATTATGGCTATGTCATCTTTGGCAGTTGGGCTGTGAGCTACAAAATTTTCATGCCTTTGTTGAATGTATAGGCGCATAAGACTTTCTTTTAGCTCCATCTCGATGAAGTCTTGCCATTGGAGAGCTTCAGAGATAACTTGAGTTTCTGCCCATTTTAGCATCTTTTTTTTAAAGGCAACAACGTCCTCGACCCTTTTTTAATTTTGGATCACAGCAAATTGAACAACTGTTCGAAAGTATACCCAACTATCAAACTCTGCCATTTTTCTTTGGAATTTTGATTGACCTGATCTATAGTTAGGTTGATGTCAACTTGCACATTTCGCAGTTTTTGAGCAAGCAAAAGGGTTGTCTTTCTTTTTTCTTTGGGATCGATCGGAGGTAGCTCAGAATGAGTAGAAGAGATGTCACGCTCAACAATTGTGTCACCCTTTATCATAGAAAATATGGGAACGACTGAGATTAGGTTATGAACCACTTTCATATTCAATTGTTCCAGTAGATAGCAGATAGGAACAACAAATCCATTGATTTATCTTCCTTCTTCACCCTGGATATGAAGACCTTGAATTTCTCCACTGCAACCTTATCAAAAGCTCATGATTGGGCCAACAACGGCTTGGCCACAATATCTGCTAGCATCCTATACTCCACATTTATATATTTCTTTTGGTTGGTAGGAGCATTGAGTGGAGAGCTAGACAGTGAGAATTCCTCCCTTCGATGGGCAGAGTTACCTTTTGGAAAATTTGTGCCACTCGTTGACAGATCAAACATTTCTATGAATAGCTTCTGAGTAATATATAGTAAAGTTCATTGAACTAAACAGATGATGGATCCATGTTCCATCGTGGCTGTAGAGAAAATTTCATTTAACATTGTCTCTCAGTATCTTTCATTGCATCCCATAAACTTCATGAGGCCTAAAGCCTCGAGCATCTTGAACATATTGACCATTGGCTCATCTTTCATAACAAGTACCAAGACAAAGTTCATCTCTAGAGTGTTTTGTTAGAAGCTTGTCATTTGATAGATTGAAAGAAAGCAACTTTAATTTTTTTCTACAGAAGTCATTAGAAAACAAGAGAACAAGAATGCAATAATACCAAGAGTTTGATTAAAGAAACAAACTTGGTAAAATTTAATCATATATACAGTCTGATGTCATAAACATGTCAATCCATGTGTCTAAATTTCATTATTGGATTTTAGAATTTTGAAAGTCAAAAGTAACTTTTAAGCTGTTCATATATCATAACAAAATTAAATCATTCAAAAATTGGATAGTTACCGTTAGACATTTAAATGTGCAATACAAAATAATTCAAAAATTGAAAATTTTGAAATCTAATAATCGTTCCGTTCAATTATTGAATTAGATGTATTGGGAAGAACAGTCAGAACATATAATAATATTAAATTTTCCCAAACTTTAGTCGGACCATTTAGAGTTGTGTACTTAATTAATAAACTATTATATCAGTTCGACTTTTATTCCCCCTAAATTCATGCATTAATTTAAATCAACTAAGTCAAGAATGTTACGAAAGTAAGAAAACTTAGCGTCTGGTGACAGATTAGTGAATAATTCGGCGGCTAGATTGTCTATTGAGATGTACTACAACTGGATATACTTCATAACATGATCTCATATTATATGATTTCTGATGTCAATATTTTGGTCCAAGAGTGAAGAACATGATTATAGGTGATTGATAAGACACTTGTGTTTTCAAAAGAGTTTGGGAATTCGGCAGTTTGAATTCCATAATCTCTAAGTTGTTGAATCCATAGCAATTGTGCACAAAAACTCCCAACTGCTAGATATTATGCTTCATCCGTTGATATGGAAATGGAAGTTTGCTTCTTGTTGAACCGGGATGTAAATGTATCTCCCAATAATTGACATGAACCATTGGTGCACTTCCGGCCTATTTTGCAACCTGCATAATCTGCATATGAATATTCAACAATATTAAAACTTGAGTCTTTGGGATACCAAAGACCCACACATTGAGTGCGTTAAAGATTTTTAAGTATGTGTTTGGCTGTAATATAATGAGATCACTTAGGATTAGCTTGAAAGAGATCACAAAGATAAACCGCAAACATGATATCTAACATGCTGGCGATCAGATATAGACGTGATCCTATCAAGCCTCTATACATTGTGATGTCCACCTATATTGATCATTCATCTTTGTCTAGCTTGATTGAAGATTTCACAAGGGTTGTGGCAACAACACAATTCTCCATGAATAAATTTTTTAGTAGATCTTTTGTGTACTTAACTTGGTTGATGAAAATTTAATTTTTAAGCCGTTTGACTTGCAACATGAGAAAGAACGTGAGTTCTTCCATCGTACTCATTTAAAATTTTTCCTACATTAGCAAAAAATGATATAATTAACTTATATTTGTACTAGTAAATTATGATCACCTTTAACAAATTTAAATTAAACAGTTTTATTGGGTGTTCCAATTACAAAGTCATGCTCAAGAAAGAATTTATTCAAGTTATCATACCATGCATGAGGGGCTTGTTTTAGATCATACAAGGCTTTCTCTAGTTCACACATGGCTAGGATTAATGTGACTAACAAAGCCAGGACATTGTTCAACATAAACTTCCTCATTAAGCAGACAATTCGAAAATGATGATTTAACATCCATTTATATATTTTGAAATCTTTAAATGCAGAAAATGCAAGAAATATTCTAGTAGCCTCAACTCTAGTAACATGAGCAAATGATTCATCAAAGTATATGCATTCTTTCTGTCTATAACATTGATCTACTAGTCTAGATTTATTTCTTACTACTGAACCGTTTTCATCCATTTTACTATCTAGTTCCAATTACAAGCATATTAGTCGGTCGGAGAACTAGATGTAAAACATTACTTCTTTAAACTTATTAAATTCTTCTTGCCTAACATATATATCCAGTTTGAATAACCTAAGGCTACATCAGTCTTCTTAGGTTCAAGTTTTGAACAAATGAGGCATGCATGAGTTCATCTATCAATTATTTTCTAGTTCTAAGAGGTGCACTTGGGTTACCGATGACCAGCTCGAGTGGATGATTCTTATGCCAGTGGAGGCTTGGTCCAAATGGATTTGGATTTGGCTGTTGAACGGTTGGATTTAAATTGGTTTCAACATCATTTTCTTCTTGATGAATTTTTAGGTCGTGATTGTCCATCGGCTCAGTTTCTCGGATGTGTTGATCTTGTGCAATTTATTCATGGACGAATGATTTTCTCCGGGATTGATTCCAACCGTTCTCAAATCTATCTCATGATCACTGCTAGATTCAAGATTAGTGACATCTAATCTCTTACTTAAATCATGGACTTTTCTATTATTATTATTATCATGGAAAATATATGATTCATCAAATACTACATGTAAAGACTTTTCAATGGTCAGAGTTATGTAATTATAGACTCTATAAGCTTTGACGACTGCTGAATAGCCTAAAAACACACCGTTGTTATATTTAGCATCAAAAACGGTTATATGTGTTTTGCCATTATTATAAATGAATCACTTACAATCAAAAATGCGAAAGTATGAAATTTCTTACTGTTTGCCTTTCTAGATCCCTAGGATTTTTTTCCATGATATTTGTTTATCATTCATCTATTCAGTGAATACCATGCGATGTCGACAACTTTTTCCCAAAAACCTTTGAGAGATATTAGATTCTGCTATTATGGTTCGAGCCGCCTCTTTAAGTGTTATGTTTCTTCTCTCAGTAACACCATTTTGTTGTGGTGACCTTGTGGCTGAAAGCTCCGCTTGATGCTATAATCTTATAGATAGGTTTTGAGGAGTCCGTTTGTGAATTCAATGACTCGGACGATTCCTATCCACATCGGTTCTCTCAGTTTGTAATATCCTCAGGAGCTTTATAAGTTAGGCAGCGGTCTGATCTTAGAACTCAATAAGATCACCCATGTAAACCTTAAAAAATCATCAACAAACTCCAGGATGTGCTTATTTCCCCCTAGGCTTATAACATGTATTGCATCAAATAAATCCATGGGTAGAAGTTCAAAAATTCAAACCGTTGAGGTACATAATTTGCTCTTGAAGGTTGATATGAATTGCTTACCTAACTGACATGCAGAACATTTTTTTTTAGTAAAATCAATGTTAGGAAATTCATATACCAAATTTTTTTTTATTAGGATTGACAATCGATTTGAAATTTAGAAGATTAAGTTGTTTATGCCAAAACCGTTCTTATTATCACCCAAAGCCATAAAGCATGTAGGAGCACTAGGGTTATCATCATTCCATCTAACTTATAATTGTTTTGTTCTCTTAAACCGGTTATCATGATGTCACCATTTGCAAATTTGACAATGCATATATGCTTCAGAAATTTGACAGAATAATCATTTTCACATGACTGACTTATGCTAATCAAGTTGTAACAAAGATTTTCAACCAATATTACATCCTTAATGTTTACCTTTTCATGAATAATCTTACCTTTACTCATGGGCTTTACCCTTGGAATAATAACCAAATATTATTATTGGTCTTTTGTAATCAGTCCCTTCTGGTGAAAGCTTGATGTCACTGGTCATGTTTCTCGAACACCCATTGTCCTAGAACCACATAGATTCTTTAAAAATCTTCTTCGTTTGTACCTACAATCATCAAGATAAAACTTTGGTACCCCAAGAATAGTTGGGAACTGATCGAGTTAATCCTTTTGGGTCCCACACTTGAATTATCCGAATAAATTTTCCATTGTTTGTTCTCAATAAGGTGCGGTTGTGTGCATAAACAGATGATATGTGATGTGTTCTATCTCTGTCTCTCACCAAATGTTGTTTGGATAGTTCATCATTTCCTTTCAATTTGTATCTCTTCTGAAGTGGTCAGCAGTTGTGACAACAATTTGATTTTCCTTTTGTAGAGTAATGTCCGGTTGGACTGGCTTCTTGCGATATCATTTCAAGCCGTTGTGATGCTTGAATTTGTATGCCCTTTAGCCATGACCGGATGGACTTAGAATTCTTCAGTTCAATGTAACCTAAGCCACGATGTCTACCTTTGTTCTCAAAATTTACATTCCGGTTGGATTGAACTTCTGGATGGTCATGTTCATATATTGTGCTAAATCTTACAAAGTTAATAAAAATTTACTTGCCCTTGTCTAGACACGTTTGAGTACTTTCCTTAGAAGTACTGAACTGTTTATTGCCAAACCCTAGTCTGGTTCTATCATCGCCTGGTTTTTGCAACTTATGTATCTTTTCTATGGAAGAAAAATAATGGTTCCAAGAGTTGACTAGGAGTGTCAATAACTTGTTTTCATTCAACATTGCATGGAATACTCTTCCGCATATCATCATTCCCGGCTGCTAAGAGATTAAACTTTATTTTCAGATCGTCAACCTCATTTCGTTGCAAACACCTAAAATTGGTTGCCTTATCTTTTAAGTTTTTTCTTTATGTCATGGCTCCATGGAATAATTGCGAGAGTATTTTATACTCATATACCATGTCGTGCAATGCATGACAAGATTCTTACTTGTAAATTCAATTGATTCAAAATTAAATACCATGTCATCGACAGTTTCCAGTTCGACTTCATAAATCTCCGGCTAAATAGCTGCCACGAGACATTGGACTTTCTCATCATCGTTTTATCTTGATGAGGTCTCTGAACTAGATTGTTCTAAGTTTGAATCGGCTAATTTGCTTTTTGTCTCCTCAGAAACAAGCAGTCTTTGATATTTTTTCTTTTTTTTTTGAACCACAATATCTCAAAATATTTATTTTCATCTTGTTTTGCCTATTACAACCTTCAATGAAATGACCTTGTTTCCCACAGTTAAAGCAAGCTTTATTTCAATCATCTTAATCCTTTTTACAATAAGAATTGAACTTGAGCTGATTCGTTTTCATAAATTTGTCAAATTTCTTAATAAATTGAGACATAATTTCATTTTTATCTAGTCAGCAGATTTTTTGCTAGAAGCTTCTACATTTGGAGCTGATGTTGTGGTGGCCAGAGCTTTTAAGAGTTGAGGAGTGGATGACTCCTCTTCTATCTTGATTCCTAGTTCAAACTCGTAAAATTTCAGGTCAACAAACAAATCATGAAGATATAGTTTGTTGAGGTCTTTGGACTCTCTCATGGCCATTGCCTTTACATCTCACTCTCTGGAAAGTTCTCTTATTACCTTCAAAGAGATCCCACGCTTAGAATATTCCTTAACAAGAGATGAAATTTTAACAGGGATACTTCTAAATCGTTCATCAAACTCGTTTAGAGGTTCACCGGCTTCATTTTGACATTATCAAACTTCTGGATGGCAACGGTTTTCTTGTTCTCCAGGGGTTGGTCCTTGCCCTCACAGAGTTGGGTCAGCTTATCTCATATCTCTTTAGATGTGGAACAATTTTTACTTTTGCTAAACATGTTTTTACATAAAGTTTTGTAAAATATATCATTGGCCACATTGTTAATTTTGGCCTTTTTCTTGTCCTCATCTTTCAAATCGGATTGGTGCGTCTCCATCATCTACAGAGCATTATCAGATACGGAAACAGCTGTGAAACGTCCATAACTCGTTTTCTTAACTTGTACTAGATTTTTTTTCTCTTTAATCACTATAGTTCGAAATATACATATATATATTTTAAAATACTTTGACACCATTTTGAAAATAAAATAACCAACTAATATTTAAAAATCCAAAGGAAAATAGTTCAAATCGTAAAATCGTTAAACATTTTACTAAACCTAAAAATATTATTTGAAAAGTATAGCCATACTATAACCTGTCAAAAACCACTCATAAATAAATCGTCGTAAAAATATCTTTAACATCACTTTAAATCATAAATCATAACTAGTGCGAAAAACTAACGTTGGTCCTCGGATTATGTGCACCTTCAGTCCAGAAAAGTCAACCATCAAGACCTCCATTAACATTATTATAATAGTCAATAGCACCTGCATCAATCACACCTAGTGAGTATAAAGACTCAAAAATGAAAATACTTGTACTTAAAATATCATTTTCATGAAAATGCATAAACTTTAAACATGAACATTTTCGTAAACATTTTCATGATGCATAAAACTTAAACATAAACATTTCCAAAAACTTTTCATAAACATTTCCGTAAACGTTTTCATATCATAATAAACATATTCATATGAACATGTATAACTTAAACATCAACATTTTCTTTTTTATCATTTCATATCATATATCCTTTAATCATTTTATCATAAACATTTCCCTTTTTCATCATAAGCATATATGTTTTCCTTAAGTTGAAAATGATTTTTTGAGATGCATAACTTATGAAACTGCATTATTTCAAATTATTATGTTTATGTGATGCACGTTAAAAGTTTTCTCGAATTTCATGTTTAAGGCGATTATTCGATGCGGGATCGAGGAGAAGAGACCAGTGACGATTTTGGCAATTTTAAAATGTGGTAAATTATTTTTAAGTTTAGATTGGGAGCATTTTTAAGTGATTTATAAGTTTTGGTAATTTAAAAGCCTAAATTATTTATTTAAGTGATTTTAGAATTTTAAAACTTTTAAAGTTTTGACACTTGTGCAAGTTATTTTAAATTTAGAGATTTTATTATAATTAGGGAGGGTTAATATTTTTAATTAGCTGTTAATTATTAATTAAGCAAAACTTTTCCCCTAATTACTATCAAACTCACGCACACACACACATTTTTACACACACTCACTCACGATATCACACACACACACATTTTATTCCACAATTCAGATTTTTATTTTTAGAACAAAACCTAGGGTTCTTAGAAGGAAGAGCAGCCGCCGCCCTTATTCCCCATGATTCCCAGCAAGTTTTCGTCACTTTCGTTGCAAGAAAATTGTTACACAATCGTCCCGGATCAACCCTCGCTTCCTTCCCGTTTCGGTGTCGTCGTTTCGGTAACGTTAAAGATTTAAAGGCATGTATATTCTATTTTTCCTGCGTCGATCTTGTCATATTATGCGTTATGTTGTTTATTATGCCTAAAAATCCATATGTGATGTGCAAAGTTTGAGTAGAAAATTGTTGAATCGATTTTTTAAACGTTTTTAGATCTAAAACTCGTAATTTGCTGTAATTTGAATTACTGCGATTTTTCGGTCAAGTTTCTGGAAAAACTTTCAACATATGAAATGTAGAACTTTTTGATACCTTCGATTTGACAGTAAATTAGAAATAGTTAGATAAGAAATGAGTGAGTTATGATTGTTTTTGTGGGACTGCTCAAACCGTGACTTTTATGAAAATGTGTTCTTGACATGTTCTTGAAGTTATTTGTTGCAGGCTTTGTTGGGCATCGCCAGGCTTGTGCTATTGTATTTAGATATGTTATGAGATGTATTTAGGTGTTATTTGGTGGTTCGTTTGGGCCAGGATTGGCTTGGGATGTAATAGAAGTCGTAGGAAGCGAAACGATATCGAATTACGGGTTATTGTTGTATTGAAGTTGCTTGTCGATGCTTGAGGAAGTGTGGGGTGTTTGTACGGGTTTGAATCAATGAAATAGTATCATAGAATGAGTCTCAAGGTGTTAGTTCATGGTTCTTAGGCTTAGATTGGAAGAATGAATGAATAAGATAGCGAATTTTCGTGAGTTTCCATGTCCAGAGGCTACCCGGACCCCGACACGGAGTCCGTGTCCTTTTTCCTTCAAAAATACGAAATTCCAGTGCCTAACCGGACCCCTACACGGACCCCGTGTATAATGACCGAGATTTTATTCTGTTAATATGAGATTATTGATTATGAATTGATGTGATTATTGTAACGCCCCAGATTCGACGACTTTCCTCACTGTATCAAGACGTGTCTTTTCAGCGTGCTTATGTCCTCACTCACACGAACCCTAGAAAACTTCCCAGGAGGTCACTCATCCCAAAATTACCCCAAGTCAAGCACGCTTAATTTTGGAGTTCTTATGTGATGAGCTACCGAAAAGAAGATGCACCTTCGTGACATGAGTAGTACAAATCAAATCTTTTAAGCCCTCTTCAACTGTACAGTCCATTACATTGAACAGTCTCGGAATCCCTCTCATTCCGGTGTGGGATCGGTTCATTCATGTTCCCTCCACCTAGAAGCCTGCCAGGAGCCGCTCATTGTCCGTGCAACCTCAGTACCCGAAAAACCAATATGCGTAGATATGTGCATAATTTCTATTATTTAATTTTAAATGGTTATTATTTTAAGAAATTGTTGATTTAATTGCATTTAAATCATTTACGTAATTTTTAAGGATTTTAAATCGTGTATTTCAAATTTTAGCTTTTTAGATATTTACGCGAAACCGGACCAGAGATAGGAAATCGGAGATGAATTTTATGATCCAAAAATATTCCTAAATTTATTCCGAGCTAAGAAATAATTTTTTTTAATGAAATCAAGTGGATTTAAGTCTACTTTAATTAATTAATCACCAATTTAATTGTAGGCTTCTTAATTCATCAAGATTATGCTTAATTAACCTTTTAATCAAGCTTATATAACCTAGGATTCTACTTAGCAAAACTTAAACAAATCCTACACCAATTGAAAAGACAACTCTCGGTCAATTCCACTCCACAAAATCCCAACTTGACACCATTTAACTTCCCCAACAACAAAACAAAGGCCACCCATTCATCATGCATGTTCCCCCCCCCCCCCCCCCCCCCCCCCCCCAAACTTGACATCATTTACTCCTCCATGCACCATCTTATTTGACCACAAGCCTTCACCACGTTCTTCATTCCACCTAGCACGAAATTATAGAGATTTAGCAGCTCCCATTCTTGGCCAAGACAACAACAATAACAAGGTTTCTTCATTTCCGTTGCCGTGTCTCCCGGTCCGACGTATCGTGTTGTTTATTGTAAAAACAACTTAAGGCATGTATATATGGTTTCTTTGCTCTTCAATCAAGTCATATATCTATTTTTAAACCATTACAAGTTCTTGATCCATGATAAAACCGAAATGTTTTCAGCAACTACACAAAAAAGTTTCTGCACAGATTTTTCGGCTTCCCCTTGTGCTTCACGGTTTTGGCTTGTTTTGTGGTTCAGGAGGTTGGCTCGATTTCCAAGCACCCAAGTATACATCTAGGCATGTACTAGGGTGAGTTAGGATCATGTTGGTCCATTATTTTAAGCCCCCAACTCGCTGGATTCAAGACTTGACAGCAACTCCACCATAGTTGCAAGTTGAGTCTCGAAATTTCTGGTTTTGATTGTTCAAGGAGGTTCGAATCTTGGTTGGCTTTTGGGCCTGTAACCATGGTTAGGACCTTCCCTTAGCATGTCTAGTACGTGACCAAGATGGCCTTTCAAGGCTTGGTTCATGGTTCCATTGGTTTTTTAAAACAAAACAAACACATGTCCCTCGGTTTCATTTTCTGATTTTTGTGAGTGAGTTTCGGCTCTTGAGGTTTTGGATGGATATTAATTGGCTTTTAGCCCTTAACCTTGGTTCATACAACACTTCATCATGTCTAGATTGAGTCATGGTTGATCATATGACCACTGGAATGACACATGACAGCAAGCGATCCAAACAATCGCATGGTACATAATTTTTCTGTGTGTTCTCGGTTTGAGCTGTGCGTCGTACTAGGTTTTTGGGTGGATTGTGGTTGGCCTAGTGCCCTTAGCCATGGTTCAAGCCACTCCTTAGGATGTTGGTAAGAGACTTTGGTCGGTGGTTCAAGCCCCAATGACCATTAGCCTTGTAATAAAAGCGAAGCAAGCACAGCTGCTGCCGCTGGAATTTTACAGCAGATTTGCTGCGGTTCAGAGGTCACGTACGAGTTCTTGGTTTGATTTTAGCCTATAGCCTTGGACTGGGCAGTACCTTGTTGAGTTAGGAAGGTCATGTTTTTGGCCGTTTGTGATTTGGTTAAGTTTAGAGGTCGTACGAGAATTTACGGTGCGATGTGCCAAAGTGACTCTCGAAAGAGTGTTTCATGATTTTGGCCTCCATGCAAAAATTTTCGTGTATTACAGCCCTTGGTATTTATTTTCCAGTATTTTAGGTGTATTTTAATCATGACTAAACGATGGTTCGATGTTGGTTCGGGTTGGTACGAAGTCATGGTTAGATACTAAGTTGTTGGGCGTAATTGTCTCGTTTTTGGTTCGGTTATGATATGTTGGTCAAGTTAAGTTTATTTTCATGGTTCTCATGTTAGAATTAGGTCACAGCGAGCTTGGGAACGATCCAACCCAATTGGTAAAATAACACAGGAATTTAATTATATTACGTGCATAAAAATATAAAAGTTTATTTTTGAGATATATGCGATATGTCTTGTGGCTACTTCATGCTTATGGGATTGCAGCTTATGGGATTATTACTTCAACCGGTGACCTACGACCGGTTTATGTTTATTTATGGGTACGGGTATCCTGTCCAAGGGCTGTGATGATCTCTACCGCCCAGTATACTGTGGTTTAGTCTGATCAGACGAGCATGTTATGTTATGTTACGTTATGGTCCACTTGCGTAGAACATTATCTCAACAGAAAATTATGATATGCTATTTTATGACTGGGCTCTATCGAGCAAACATTTTTACGTACGATTTTTCAGCTATGCACGTATTTATAATTATTCATGACACGATTTTTCATGTTACGCTTTACGATATGATATATTTACATGGCATGAGATTTTATGATATATTTACTTGTTATTCACGATATATGCATGTTGAGTCTTTAGACTCACTAGACTTGATTGATGTAGGTACTGACGATGCAGAGGCTGAGGGCGGGGACCAGTGAGTTAGCTCGGATCGGCGGTAGTACGAACCCGAGGACCTCACGTTTAGTTATTCAGTTTTATGTTCAAACTCTTGTTATAACTTTTATATATTTTAACTTATTGTTTAAAACATTATTCAGTTTCCGCTGCTATGTTTATGTTAAACCGTTGGGTTATTTTACGAAAGTTTTTATACGTTGCAAGTTTATTTATTTAAAGAGAAAATTTTTAATAATTCCGAAAAATTATTAATACGAATTACGGATCATCACAGTTGGTATCGGAGCGACGTTTCTTGTAAAGGGTTGTACTTACTACTGATTTCAAGAAGCTCACAAAGTCACGTTTTCAGTCTGTAAGTCCTACTTTCACGTATTACATTTTTTTTTGAGCATGAAATGGTTTACCAGCATGTTCTCATAAAATATTTTATCAGCACGTTCTCATGAAAAATATTTTATGTCAAGATTATGTTTTAGCAATATATATTTAAATATCAAGAAAAATAGTAGAAATATTGCATGTTGGTTACGTAAGGATTTTACATGGTACAGTATGCCTCCTAGACGAGTTATTGACCGCCCGAGGAGTGCTGAAAGCGAGGCTGATGAGACTCAGAACCTTTATGAGGATAGAGGTCCACCGCCACCTCCTCCACCACGTGATATGCATACCCAGATGATGGCGGGTATGACTCAGTTCTTCGCACAGTTCGCAGGGAACAATGCTGCAGCGGTAGCTAGGCCGCCTAGACCCGAGGCTATATGTGAGCGGTTCATGAGGATGAACCCGAAGGAGTTCACTGGGACGTCTGATCCCATGGTTGCTGAAGGATGGATTAAGTCCATAGAGGTTACTTTCAGATTTATGGAGCTGGAGGATGTTGACAGGGTCCGCTGTGCGACCTATCTTTTTGGAGGAGATGCTCATCTATGGTGGGAGGGCGCATCTGTAGCTCTGGATCTAGCTACTCTGAGTTGGAAGCGCTTTACAGAGGTATTCTTCTCTAAGTATTTTACTGATGATGTGCGTTCGAGGCTGACCAGGGAGTTTATGACCTTGAGACAGGGTGACATGACTGTTACGGAGTTTATCCGTAAGTTCGAGAGGGGTTGTCACTTTGTACCCCTGATCGCGAACGACGAGGGTTCCAGGCTTAGGCACTTCATGGATGGATTGCGGTCGATCTTGCACCGTGATGTTAGGGTTGCTGGCCCTACGACATATGAGGTCGCCGTCTCTAGAGCTCTTACTGCAGAGCAGGATCAGAGAGATATCGAGAATGACCGCCAGGGTAAGCAGCCATTTCAGGCGCCCCACCGCCCTCCTCAGCAGCAGCAGCATAAGAGGCCTTTCCATGGCCCATCGAGGAGCAGAGGGCAGCAGCAGCAGCAGGGACGTGTGGTCCCGAGGATGCAGGAGTACCCGGTCTATGCCAGGTTTACACGCTGCCATACCGTAGTTTGCATGTATGGCTCTGGGAAGTGTTTCAAGTGTGGCGGTACTGGCCATTTGCTGAAGGATTGTCCTCAAGGGACATTGCCTACTCAGGGTAGAGTGTTTGCACTCCATGTAGCGGAGGCGAACCCAGGGACTATGCTCTTGACAGGTATTTAAATCTTTAAGTTTATATTTGGGAAAATTTTAGCATATTTAATTCAGCATTTTGGGATTAATTGCTTTGAATTATTGGGTTATAAGATTTGAACTTAGAAATTGTGATAAGATTACATGTTCTATTCGGGTCGTTTTGGGAATCTAAGTTAGAAGAACTTTGACCTTTGCACGTCTATAGGATTAATTCTGGTAAATTATTGGATTAAATAGATGTTCCAACCTTTCAGGAAGAATATTTATAGGCGGAGCTTCTACGAACGCCTTGATTGATTCAGGGGCCACTCATTCATTCATATCTGAGACCTTTGCGAATTCCATCAAGGTCAAGACGATTGGATTGGATGTGGCGTATTCTGTGGTTATTCCATCTAGCGAGGAGATGGCAGCGACTAGCGTAGTACGAGACATAGACCTCGAGCTTCATGGAAATCTTGTCTATGCGGATTTGATCGTACTGCCAATGCCAGAGTTCGATATTATCCTTGGGATGGATTGGCTGCACAAGAACAGAGTAATTATTGATTTTCAGCGGAGATCTGTTCTAGTCCGACCGCTTGGAAGGGAGCAGTTCCTATTTGAGCCTGACAGGTACTTTAATTTTCCTATCATGATATCTTGTATTCAGGCTAGGAAGCTCATGCATAGGGGTTGTCAAGCATTCATTGCGACCATTATATCTGTTCCCGAGGTCCCCAGCCAGTCAGTTGCAGATGTTCCAGTTGTCAGGGACTTTTCAGACTTTTTTCCCGATGACGTCTCTAGTAGACCACCGGTACGAGAGGTTGAGTTTTCGATCGATCTTATGCCAAGTACCGCGCCTATCTCTAAGGCGCCATACAGATTAGCACCGTCAGAGATGGTTGAGCTCAAGAATCAGATTCAGGAGCTTCTTGACAAGGAGTTTATTCGCCCGAATTTCTCTCCATGGGGCGCGCCTGTCTTATTCGTGAAGAAGAAAGACGGATCAATGAGGGCTTTGCATTGACTACCGGGAGTTTAACAGGGTTACAGTGAAGAATAAATACCAACTTCCGAGGATCGAGGATTTGTTTGATCAGTTGCAGGGAGCCTCAGTATTCTCCAAGATAGATCTGCGTTCCGGATATCACTAGTTGAGGGTGAAAGACGCCGATACTTTTAAGACTGCTTTTAGGACTCGTTATGGGCACTTCAAGTTCCTTGTGATGCCATTCGGTCTGACGAATGCGTCGGCGATCTTCATGGATCTCATGAATCGTGTATTTCAGCCGTATCTTGATCAGTTCGTCATTGTATTCATAGACGACATTCTCGTCTACTCAAAGAGTCAAGATGATCACGACAGGCATCTGACCGCAGTATTGCAGACGTTGCAGAGGCACGAGCTGTTCGCTAAGTTCAGCAAGTGGGAGTTCTGGTTAGAGAAAGTGGCGTTCCTAGGCCACATCATATCTAGCAGTGGCAATGAGGTAGACCCAGCGAAGGTTGCGACAGTCAGAGATTGGGAGGTGCCGCAGAGTGCATCAGAGATCCGTAGTTTCCTTGGTCTAGCAGGATACTATCGAAAGTTTATTCAGGGTTTCTCCTCTATCGCAGTTCCACTCACGTCATTGACTAAGAAGAATGCTAAGTACGTGTGGAGCAATGAGTGCCTGAAGAGCTTCGATTCTTTGAAGCAAGATCTTATTTCAGCGCCGATCTTGTCCATGCCTTCTGGCCCGGAGATTTTGTATTGTATACCGATGCTTCGAAGCTCGGTCTAGGCGCAGTGCTTCTCGTCAGTTGAAGATCCACGACAAGAACTACCCTACTCATGATCTTGAGTTAGCTGCTGTAGTATTTGCCTTGAAGATTTGGAGGCATTATCTATACGGAGAGAAGTGTCATATCTTTACCGACCACAAGAGCCTCAAGTACTTCTTTACGCAGAAAGAGTTGAATATGCGTCAGAGGCGTTGGTTGGAGTTAGTCAAGGATTATGACTGTGACATTAGCTACCATCCTGGTAAAGCTAATGTAGTAGTGGATGCTTTGAGCCGAAAATTCGCAGTGATGGCTCATTTGACAGTTCGGAGGCTTCTTCAGAGTGAGATTCAGAGGTTTGATCTAGAGATTTATACTCGAGATAGAGTTCCCCGTCTATCTACCTTGACGATTAAGTCTTCTTTATTAGACCGTATTCGCAGCGGTCAGTCATCTGATGAGCAGTTGGCGAAGTGGAGGCAGAGAGATGAGGAGAAGGGCAGTATTTTGTACACAGTAAGTGATGGCATTGTTCCTTATCAAGATAGGATATGGGTTCCTAGCAGCGATTCTATTCGAACAAACATATTAATTGAGGCCCATATGTCCCCGTACTCTATTCATCTTGGGAGTACGAAGATGTACAAGGATCTGCAGATGTTATATTGGTGGCCTGGTATGAAGAGAGAGATCCGGAGATTTGTATCCGAGTGTTTGACTTGTCAGCTTGTGAAAGCTGAACATCAGAGACCAGCCGGCTTACTCAAGCCACTTCCCATTCCCGAGTGGAAGTGGGAGAACATTAACATGGATTTCGTGGTTGGTTTACCGAAGTCGGCTAGAGGTTCAAATGCTATATGGGTGATTGTTGATCGTCTTACCAAGTCAGCGCATTTCTTGCCTATTAAGACGACTTTCTCCATGATTCAGTATGCCAAGTTATATATCCGTGAGATAGTCCGATTACACGGTATCCCAGTCTCTATTGTTTCTGATAGAGATCCGAGATTCACTTCCTCATTTTGGAAGAGTCTGCATTCAACGATGGGTACGAAGTTGTTGTTTAGCACAGCTTTTCACCCTCAGACAGATGGTCAATCAGAGAGAGTTATTCAGATCTTGGAGGATCTTCTCCGTGCTTGTGTCATCGATTTCTCAGGGAGCTGGGAATCAAAGTTGCCATTAGTGGAGTTTACCTATAACAACAGCTTCCAGTCGTCTATAGGTATGGCTCCCTATGAAGCACTGTACGGAAGGAAGTGTAGATCGCCTATTCATTGGGATGAAGTAGGCGAGAGATCAGAGTTAGGTCCAGAGATCGTCCAGTAGACTGCCGATCTAGTAGTCGTAATCCGTGACAGGATGAGGACTGCTCAGAGTCGACAGAAGAGTTATGCCGACCGGAGGAGGAGAGGTCTAGAGTTTGCCGTTGGCGACCATGTTTTTGTGAAGATAGCACCGATGAAGGGTGTTATGAGATTCGGAAAGAAGGGGAAGCTTAGTCTGAGGTTCATCGGACCATTTGAGATCCTCGACAGAGTTGGGACATTAGCATATCGTGTTGCTCTTCCGCCGAATCTGGCCGGAGTACACAATGTGTTCCATGTGTCGATGTTGAGGAAGTATTTAGCGAACCTTTCTCATGTGTTGAATGTAATGACGGGTCATTACAATAAAAGGCGCATTGTAATATCCCAGCCTTTTATCTTTCTATTGTCAATGATGTTATTCTATGGTTTGGTGTTATGGATATATGGTTAAGTTATTATTGATCATGGTTATTGATATGGTTTATGAGTATAGTTGATGGAAGGGTTGGTATTGCATGTTATAGCATCAATATGGTTATTGCATTGTATTAATGGTTATTTATTGTATGGTTTTGGTATGGTTAAGTAGATGGTTGTGTATTTGAGGATTTGTTGTTGTCATGAAGGTATAATGTTGGGAGTTGGATTGATGGTTTTGATGGTTTGAGCCAAATAGGTAATTGGGGTGCAGAAACAGTATGAAAATTTTGGTATCTGTTACGGTTTTTAGCATAATTAATGGGATATTGATCCAAATGACATGAGGCCAATTGCATTAGAAAGCTAAGATCCAAGGCTACAATTTCATGTTGAGTTTTGTTCAAATAGTTGAAAAAAATGAGTCAAAAGTGGCCCGAAGTGTATTATGCATACCGTCGTTCCTGCACTGACATATTTTGGTAGAATGGGCATAACGTTTTACTCAGACCTCCAAATGACCTGAAACTAGTGGGAGAATCAAGAAAAGACATAGGGCTACAACTTTCATGTTTACCACTTTGGCTAATTCGGAAGAAAAATTGCACTTTTGGCCCTTTGACCGAGGGTACACGGACCCAGGCACGGGGTCCGGGTCATGCCAGGAAAAATTGGTGATTTCCCGAGTGTACACGGACCTTTACACGGAGAGGGGCACGAGGTCCGTGTCTTTGGCGTAGAAAACACATTTTTAAGAGTTTTTGAGCCAATAAGTTAGTCATTTCTCTTACTTCTCTTGCAACCATCGACTTAGGGAGCTAGGGTTCTTCAGTTCTTCTCTTAATACCTTTCTTTCCAAGGTTTGAATCTTCAAGTTGGAGGTGTGATCATATCCTCAAGAGCAAGTAACCAAGGTAAGGGAAATTATCTTTTGGGTATTTGGTTGAAGTGAAGGGAATGGTGGGTTAGGCTTGAATGATAATTTATAGGCTGAAGATGTGAAGTTAATGGTATAATCTTGATCTTGTGTTGTAGGATCAACCACCAAGAAGCTATCACAACAAGTTTCATTGGTTGTAAGTGGGATTTTTCCTTGAATGCATCTCATGGCCTTTATGTATGATGAATGATGTTGTTATTATTCCTTGCTCCTTTAATCCATTGATTATATACTTGTTATGTAATGGTTCATTGATTGATAGAAAAAGAAAGGAATTTTGATGTCAATTGCTAAGAAAGGAGCTAGTTCTAATTACATGCACACCACATGTTTGATACAATGATTCAATGGTTCTTTTTATGGCTTGATAGTTATATGGTAGTGGTGGTGCTTCTAGCACTTCTAAACCCACATAACGGAAGTTGATCAACATTTAACATGTATAGTGACTGATTTTGACTGAAATGTACATGTATACCATCGATGGATCACTTATCATTGCCATACAAGGAAAATGAAAGAAAATGGTTGATAGAATGCCATCTTATAATTGTTATCTATATATATTCCATTGAACGATGGCATTTCCTTTGGTTCTATTGTAATGATTCCTTTCTTTACGCTATTGTATATGTAATTGTTATTGAAAGTTCCACTTACTGAGTTTTGTAAACTCATTCCAGTTATGTCATGTGATGCAGGTAAAAAGGAATAGCGATAGAAGTGTCGAGGCATGGAAGGTGCATATGCCAAAGCTAGGAGAATGATATTTTATTAAAATGGTTTTGAGTATTGTACCTTGGTTCATGTTTTGAACAAAAAAATTATGTCACATCTTTTGTCAAACACTTGTGATGTGATCTCGTTAAAATAGGTGAGCCGGGTACGAGGCTCCAACGGACCAAATCAATAATTTATAATGTTTGGGAATTTGAGTGAAGATAATGGCTTGGATCAACACCTGTAAACAAGAAAGTAACTCGTGAATGGGCGCCGGAGGGATGTCCGGCGTGGCCACTCCGATGCTTAAGTCAGCAGGCTTTTTTATGAACACAAGCAATATTTGAAGGGAAATATGTAAGTGCTTTTAGTTCCAAGATTTCCGAATGTTTAAATGACATTAATACCTGCTATTTATAGTAGAAAATGTGGTAGGTACCTCGATTCTTGTGCCACCTACTAAGTATGGCAAGTCGGCTGCCCATACTTGTAGCTTCTGATGACTTCTAGGACACTCCAAGCCCAAGTGGTTCTGACGGATTAGGCTGCCTGTATCGATCACACTCGAGTGTGGTGCAATTCTCGAGGTGGCCTGGGTAGTTGGTTACCTGGGTGCCTGTATGAGAAACCGGGTGGAGAAGAAGTGCCCGGGCAGCTGTCTTCTGATCCGGGCTATTCAACCGATAACCCGGGTCATCATTAACCCGGAAATGGGTCACCATTATCCCGAACCTTTACAGGGGTATCACCACACATCCTAAAAATAGTCGGGCTAGAGCTTGACTCGCTGTCCCGATTCAGTCATGCTTGTTTACTCCAAAACATATCCCAGAGTGAATAAGAGCCTTGGGTCTCTAAATATCCTGCAGAAGTGATGAGGTGTCAGGCTTCTATATCTCTCAGGTTTTGAACATTCATCGTTTAGTATTCTCGGGAAATCCAATGAATGTCATTAGGCTGCATGCGTTAACAGTGACACCGTCGAAAATTGTTCGTATTCCGTGGTAATAATGAGCCTGTTTCCTCAATACCCGTACACGTCTTTTCATCTGCCTGCTCAATTTCCTAGATTCCCTCTGATCGTCCGATTGGATTCGGATCGACGATGGAGACTGATTCCTTCCTATATATATACAGTAACCTGCTTACCTCTTCTCCAACATTCCATCAACTCAGTCCTTAAGAAGTGCAATGGCGGATTCCAGTGGTTCGAAGGCTCCCGACATGGCAGCAGAGTTCATGCAAGCGGCTTTTGAGAAACGAAAATCTGAATTGGAAGATGAAGTCTTCCAAAAGATCCTCCATTACTGGGAGGAGCTGCAAGGACTTCAGCTTCTTCACGAGTGGGAGGAGGCTATCACTCCTGAACTGGTGGCCAAGCTTGCAAAGTATCGGGAACGCTTGCAGATTTCCGATACGGAGGACCTCTTTGAGGACGACTTTATCCTCCAGCTATTGCTTCATAAAGAGAGGAGGACGCTGCAGAAGATTGCCGACTCCGCTAGCTTTATGAAGGCGTTCACTGGTAGCTCTGTAAAGAGTTTTGTGATTAAGTGGATAGCCTCTGTAGAAGAGGAATTTTTTGATGTAACGGGTAAAGAATTCCCGGAATAATAATAATAATAAAAAAAATGCTTATCTAGTTACTCTTATTGTCTGTATTTCATTGACACCGCATGATATATGTACCATAAAATGAATCAGAATAAATATCCAGAACTGATAAGTGATCAACTGAAAAAACCGAGCCCTAAAATTCCCCAGGCTCAAAATGAAGTATCGGGGCCTTACTTTTCCCGGGATTAAGATAAGATGCCGGGGCCTCAGACCTCCCGGGCTTAAGATGAGATCTTGGGTAACCCACGGGGTGCCATGATAACGCGTGCCCTTTCTATCAACGATCAGGAACGTTTCGTATTTCGATGAGCCGATAAGTCTGACATTTTTAATTATTGCGTGTGTCCTCTCGTATGCCTGGTACAATTTTCTAGGCAAATCGTGGTCGTCCACGCATGCTTTTTAAATAAACAACTGAGATCTTCCCCCACCACCTATATATACTAACTAACACGTTTTCCAAAAATTACTCTCAAATTCGAAATTGCAGCGAAGCTCTTGCGAATTCTCTTCTCGAGACTCTACTTGTGCGAAATCATTTCCGGCAACCTTCCACCGCATATATCGTCGTAAGTTTTCTTCTTTTAAAATGTCTCACTCTACTTCTTCCACCTCAGGAGCGAATGCGCGAGGCTCTCCTAGCGCTGAGTCTTCCGCACTTCGTTCCGATTCTCCTCCCTCTCCCCCACGTCGCTCCATTACCCAACCTTCTAAAAAACCAGTGGCACTTCCAACCAAACCTCTCTTTTCTAAACCTTTATCTTCTGGCCACTCCCGGGCCCGAGCTCTTGCGAAGAACAAAGGTAAGGGTAAAGCCAAGGTCTCGAGTCCTCAAGCGGTCGAGATCCCAGGAACTCCCTGGTTCTCCTCTATGCGAAGCGCCTTACGCTTGGGGGCAGATGAGGAACTCCGAGCGCTGGGCAATATTCCTTCTTCCATTTCTATCTTGATACCTGGGCCCTCTGATAGGGCCGATAACCCTCCTCCTAGGTACACAACTTTCTTTCGGGACCAGGTTAGGAATGGTCTCCGGTTTCCCGTTCATCCCTTTTATATTGATGTTGCCAAATTTTTTGGTGTACCTATCAATCAATTTCATCCCAATTCTTTTAGGATTATGGCCTCGGCCTATGTCCTTTTTAAAATGAATAATCTTCTCATCACCCCCCTCATCCTTCACTATTATTTTTCTTGCCATTTCGGGGATAATGCATTTTCCCTTAAATCCCGGTTAAACGCCCGATTCCTCGATGACATCCCTTCCTCTCAAAAGGGATGGAAAGGAAGATTTTTTTACATCCAACTCCCGGGTCCTTTACCCTGTCTAACCCGGTTTCTCCCTTCCCTTCCCCAACAACCTTCCCTTCCTCCATCCTACAAATTTGAGGAGCCTTTCCTCCTGAGTCAAACCCTCGTGGAGGGACACAAGTACTCCTCTTCCATTCTTATCTCAGAAGAGAAATTAGTAGCCTACGGGTTGAGTGCCCGGGCTGAGGACCCCATAGACCGGGTAATTGATGAGGTGGCTGGCTCGGGTTCTCAACTCGGTACATACTTTATCTTCTGTGCTTTCTTATTCCTTTATCCTGTTTATTTAATGTGTCATAACCCTTTCACTCCTCTATGCAGATAACTTTGAGATGCAAGCAGCTTTTGCTAAAAGGCGTGCAGCTAAGAAGGCAGCCTGAGAGAAGGAAATGGCGGCTCGCCGGGCAGCTGCGGAAGAAAAGAAAAAATGGGATGCAGAAGCGGCAGCCTTGAGAGCTGAGGTGTTTCGGGAAGAACTTCCCCAGGATGGCGCTTCTCGGACGATGACTGAGAACTTGGAGGAATCTGAATATCTCATTCCCCTCACTCAGAGAAAACAAAAAGCTACTGCAGAACCCGAGCTGGTTATTCTCGAAGACCCTTCCGAGGGTGACCAAGGCGCCTTCCGATCTGCTCCACCTCCTCTTCTCACCCCCCAGTCCAATGAAGAACCTCGCCAAGAGCTCCCTCCAACCGACCAGCTTTCTCTGGCTAACATCTTCTTCGAGGGAGCTTCCGCTGTTGGTGTTAAGCGTTTCAAGAAGGTGCTCAGCCCTGCTGAGATAGCTATCCTGAAAAGCACTCCTTCTAGTGTGAGGTTTTTAGAGGGGTCCAACCGTCTTCTGTCTGTAAGTTTTATTCTTTTATTTCTTTTCCCTCTCTCTCCCTCCCCCCTTTTTCTTTTTTAAGATTCCTTCTTGTCCAGGCTGCCCAGATGCTAGTTTCGGCCTTTGAAGAGGTGGCAGCGGTAGTAACCAAGAAGGGTAAGCAAGCCCGGGCGGCTCAGGATATTCATGACCATCTCCAAGGAGAGATGGCCCGGGCTCAGAAGCTTCATGAGGAGACAACTGCCAGTCTCCAAGCTTCCTTGGAAGCAGCTAATCAAGAGCTGGCCGCGGCTCAACTTTCTCGTGATGAGAGCATAGCCTGGGAGGAGGCTTCTCAGAGGCAAATTGAGTTCCTGGCATCTCGGATTAGCTATGTCGAGGATGAAGCCAGTGCCCAGCAACATCGAGCCGAAGTTGCTGAAGATAAGCTCAGACTTCTTCAGCTGACCCATGAAGAATGGAGGACTACTTTCCTTCAATCGGCGGAATTCCAAGCAGCTGTTGAAGATAGGGCCTACAAATACTTTTCGATTGGCTTTGAGAAATGCCAGGATCAATTTGAGGAGATAGGTCTGATTCCGACAGATAAGGAGGGCTTTCCTGATATTGATAAGGCCATTGCTTCCCTTCCCAAAGATGATGCTATCGAGAAAGAGGCTGAGAAGACTCCCGGGGAATCCGGAGAACCATCAGGGCAGCAGACTTTAGAATAGGCCTGTAATTTACTCTGTATTTTTTCCTTTGTATTTCTTGCCTTTGAACTTTGTATGGAAATGTTGATTTCTTTCCGTCGCTGTGCTTTTTTCAGTAAGATTTTTAACAATTTTTCCGCAACCCGGGTAATGCAATAACTTATGAGTATTTCTTAGTAGGAGAAAACGGTAATTTCAATCGAATACCCGGGGTCCCGGTCCATACGTTAAATAAGTAGCTTAATTAATAGTCCAGATGTAGAGATTTAAACCTGAACTCAGAAGGAGTATTTCTTGGATTCCACAAACCAGGGTGTAGTGCCCTGAGCTTTTTAAGAACCAAGGTACGGAGCCTTGGGCCGGGGATCATGTCCCGGGACTTGGGAATGGTCGAGGTGTGGTGCCCCGAGCTAGGGTGTAGTGCCCTGGGCTTTTTAAGAACCAAGGTACGGAGCCTTGGGCCGGAAATCATGTCCCGGGACTTGGGAATGGTCGAGGTGTGGTGCCCGGAGCCAGGGTGTAGTGCCCTGGGCTTTTTAAGAACCAAGGTACGGAGCCTTGGGCCGGGGATCATGTCCCGGGACTTGGGAATGGTCGAGGTGTGGTGCCCCGAGCCAGGGTGTAGTGCCCTGGGCTTTTTAAGAACCAAAGTACGGAGCCTTGGGCCGGGGATCATGTCCCGGGACTTGGGAATGGTCGAGGTGTGGTGCCCCGAGCCAGGGTGTAGTGCCCTGGGATTTTTAAGAACCAAGGTACGGAGGCTTGGGCCGGGGATCATGTCCCGGGACTTGGGAATGGTCGAGGTGTGGTGCCCCGAGCCAGGGTGTAGTGCCCTGGGCTTTTTAAGATCCGGGTCATAGCAGCTCCCAAGATATAAAACGCAATACTCTGGGAAAATATATATTTTTTTATTGATTTCTTCCGTCAAAGAATTACATCTATTAGGCATAGTACTTCTTTAAGTTAAACACATTCCAAGGCCTTTTGTGGGGACGTCCCTACGCATCTTCTAAATAAAAGGATCCCGAGTTGACTCTCCGAGTGATTTTGTAAGGTCCTTCCCATCGGGCTTCCAGCTTCTTAACTTCCCCAGCAGGGTTGACTTTTTTCATGACTAAATCCCCAACTTGGAAGTCTCGCATACGGACCCTCTTGTTATAGGATTTCATCACCCGATTTCTGTATGCCTCCATTCGAATAAATGCCCTGTCCCTTTTTTCTTCTATTAAGTTCAACTCCATGGCCCTGCTCTGGTCATTGTCCTCCGGGTAAGATTCTACCCGGGAAGAGGTCTGCCCGATCTCTAGTGGAAGAACTGCTTCAGAACCATATACCAAACTGAAGGGAGTTTCTTGAGTAGGTGTCCGGGGAGTAGTTCTGTAAGCCCATATGACACTAGGTAACTCCTCCACCCAATCCTTTCCTTTACCCTGAAGTCTTGCCTTTAATGCTTGCACAATGACTCTATTGACAACTTCTGTTTGATCATTGGCTTGAGGATATGCAACAGAGGTAAAAGATTGAGTGATTTTCATTTCCTGGCACCATGACGTAATTCCTTTGCCTTGAAATTGTCTTCCATTGTCCGAGATTATTCTCCTGGGCACTCCGAACCGGCACACAATGTTCTTCCATAAAAATTTCAATACTTCCTGCTCGGTGATCTTTGCTAAAGGCTCAGCTTCAACCCACTTAGAAAAGTAGTCAACAGCTACTAGTAAGAATTTTTTCTGAGCCTGGGCAACCGGAAAAGGACCCACAATATCCATGCCCCATTGATCAAAAGAGCAGGATGCCCAAATAGGCTTCATGAGAGTGGCCGGGCTGTAGCTGAAATTCGAATGATGCTGACAGCCCTCACAAATCTGGACCAAACGAGCAGAATCTTGTTTTAAGGTGGGCCACCAGAATCCAGCAAGCATTGTTTTTTGAGTTAAAGACATTCCTCTGAGGTGCTCGGCACAACACCCCTCATGAATTTCTCGGAGAACATAATCCACCTCTTTTTCATGTAAACACTTCAAAAGCGGTCCTTGGAATGATCTTCTGTACAAAATTTTATTTAAGAGAACAAACCTGGGGGCTTGTCTTTTGATCTTCTGAGCTCGGGCTTTATCCTCAGGGAGCTCATGGTTCGTAATATACGCGATCAGTGGTGTCATCCATGAATCTTCAGGCATGGGTGATGCTTCTTCCTCCGTAGAGAGAACCAGCCGAGTAATATGCAACACCTCCCGGGTATTAACTTCTGATAAAGAAGCAGCCATTTTAGCCAAAGCGTCTGCCTCACTGTTTTCTTCTCGGGGTACTTGTTCAATACTCCAATCCATGAAGCTTTCTGCTTGGGCTCGAATGAGCCGTAAATATTTAAGCATCTTGTCATCCTTAGCCTCATAAATGCCCTTTATTTGTTGAGTGATGAGCTATGAATCAGAATATAGAATAATCCAAGAAGCTCCAACTTCCCGGGCAGCTCGAATACCTGCAAGAACAGCCTCATACTCAGCTTCATTATTGGTTATCCGGGAATCAATTCTTAATGCTAATTTGACCTTTTCTCCCAAGGGAGACACTAATACCACCCCTACTCCGCACCCCACCAGGCTAGATGCCCCATCCACTGATACTTTCCATACCTCCTCCTCGCTGGGCTGGATCATTTCAGATAAGAAATCTGACAAAGCCTGCGCTTTAATGGCCACTCGGGGCTTGTACTCGATGTCATATTCAACCAACTATACTGTCCATTTTATCATTCGCCCGGATACTTCAGAGTGAGTCATGATCCTACCCAGAGGACTATTGGTAAGAACAATAACCTGATGTGACAGAAAGTAAGGTCTTAGCTTCTGGGCGGTCATGACCAGGGCCAAAGCAATTTTCTCCACTTCGCTATACCGGAGCTCGGGCCCCCTTAGAGCATGGCTGACATAATAGACAGGTTTTTGATCAGTTCCTTCCTCTTTTATTAGAACAGAGCTGACAGCATACTCTGTAGCGGACAGGTAGACATATAATCTTTCTCCAGGTTCTGGTTTCACCAACACCGGGAGCCCGGCAAGATGAATTTTCAAGTCCTGGAAGGCCTGTTCACATTTCTCATCCCATCCGAATTGCTGGGCCTTCCTTAAGATTTGAAAAAAAGGATAACTCCGGTGTGCTGATCGGGAAATAAATCTGGAAAGGGAAGCAATTCTCCCAGTTAGCTTTTGTACCTCCTTGACAGATCGAGGAGATGGCATGCTTAGCACAGATTCGACTTTCTCTTGATTCACCTCGATCCCTCGGTCTGTCAAAATGAATCCCAAGAATTTGCCGCTCTTCACGCCAAAAATACACTTGGCAGGATTAAGCTTGATTCCATAATGCATGAGAGTCGCAAAAGTTTCTTCTAGATCACTAATAAAGCTGGCACCCTCTCGGGATTTGGATAGAATATCATCCACATAGACTTCCACATTCCGTCCCAGCTGCTTCTCAAAGACTTTATCCATCAGACGGTGGTAAGTAGCCCCTGCATTCTTCAACCCGAAAGGCATTACAATATAACAAAATGTACCTCCCGAGGTGATGAAGCTGGCTTTGTCTTGATCCTTTTTAGCCAGAGGGATTTGATGGTACCCCTGGTATGCGTCCATGAAACTTAGCAATTCATAGCCCGAGGTGGAATCCACCAGCTGATCAATCCTGGGCAGAGGATAATGATCTTTGGGGCACGCCTTGTTGAGATCGCGGAAGTCTACACACATGCGCCACCTCCCGGTAGATTTGGGTACCAAGACCACATTCGAAAGCCATGTGGGGAATTGAATTTCCCTAATGTGGCCAGCTTTCAGAAGCTCCTTAATTTGCGCATCAATTACTTTGTCCTTTTCCGGGCCAAAGTGCCTCTTTTTTTGTTTTACTGTGTGAGATCCCGGGAGGATGTTCAATTGATGTTCTGCTATCAAGGGAGAAATCCCTGTCAACTCCTGTTGGGACCAAGCAAACACATGAATATTAGTTTTTAAACAATGAATCAGACTGACCCGAGTGGATATACTGAGATCTCGGGCCACCCGGATTTGCTGGCCTGGTCCAATTTCTATTACTTCTTGTTCTTCTTCTGCCACAAAATGCACCTCTCCTCTCCCCATCGTTCTTTCCCCGTCCACCCTTGCCTTCTTCCCTTCCTTCCTTGTTCTACTCTGATCCGCCCGAACTGCCTCCACATAGCATTTCCGAGAAGATGGTTGATCTCCTCGGACTTCTCCCACCCGAGCTCCTACTGGAAATTTTATCTTTTGGTGGTATGTGGATGGTACGGCTCTCAATTCGTTCATAGCCGGTCTCCCCAAAATGATATTATATGATGACGGGGAATCCACTACAGTGAATGAAGTCATCACCGTCCTCTTAAGATCCTGAGAACCCAAGGTTAATGGCAACATGATCTCCCCTTCCGGGTAAACCATATGGCCAGCAAAACCAAAGAGGGCAGTCTCCACAGCCTCTAGGTGGTAGCCCTGCAAATCCATTGTACAAAGGCATCTTTAAAAATTACATTTACAGAGCCGCCTGAGTCCACAAAGACCCGTAGAATATCATAATTCGCCACTCGGGCTTGGATCACCAGGGCGTCGTTGTGGGGCAGACTCACCCCTCTCAAATCTTCCGGGCCAAAACTAATGATCGCCTCATTCCTTCTTGCTCCTTCTACCTCCAAACATTCCCTCCTGCTTCTCCCCTTCCTCGCCCGGTTAGAATCTCCATCAGTAGAGCCTCCTAATATCATTTTGATCATTCATGTGGCAGGGGGCGAATTCTTTTTTCTCTCGGGCTCAGGCTCCCTTCTTCTACTGGGCTCAATCCTCGGGATATTCCTCACACTTCCTCCTCGGGCGCTGGATCCTGGTGGCCGAGATGTCCAAGGTGGCACTCTCGGCCTCTGGCTATTGTTACTGGGTCCTGGGATGGAGGATGAGGCATAACTCCCCTTTAGTGCCTTGCAGTTTTCAGTGTTATGGTGGCATACTTTGTGAAAAGAGCAAAATCCACTTTTTTCTGGCCGGGATAACTGATGATCCGGGGCCAAATCTCTGCTGCACTCCTGCACTTCCCTCTCCCGAGCAATTTTCAGAGGCACGTGGTGAGAAAAGTGCCCTGTATTGCCTCTTTTGTGTCCCCTCTCCTCGGGCTTAGACATCCGGTCTCCTTTTTTTTTTCTCACAGCGTCCCTCTTTTGTTTCTGGGCCTCCTCCATATTGATATATTTTTCTGCTCGCGACAATAGATCCTCGAAATCTCCCGGCACCTTCTTAGTAAGTGACTTGAAGAACTCACCCTCTCTCAAACCCTGGGTGAATGCAGCAGTCTTCGTTTCAGTGGCACAAGTAGGGACGTCTAAGGACACTCTGTTGAATCTTCTGATATAGGCCCTTAAACTCTCTTCTGGGTTCTGCTTAACTTCGAAAAGGCTAAAAGCAGTCTTTTTGTACTTTTTACCGCTGCTAAAATGGTGTAAAAACACCTTCTGGAAGTCTCCAAAGGAACTGATACTTTGGGAAGTCAAGTCTTCGAACCACCTCTGAGCTGAATCCACCAGTGTTGTTAGGAACACCTTGCACTTGATTCTATCAGTGTAAAAGTGCAACATGACCATATTTTCAAACCTGGCCAGGTGTTCCTCCGGGTCTGCATTGCCATCATAGTCTTTCACCTTCGCAGATTTAAAATTTCCAGGAAGAGGCTCCCGGACGATGATATCAGAAAACGGGCATCCTCTCGGGACTGCCCGGGCAACGCTCCGTCTTTCCAACTGTCCTTCCAAGACCTTCATCTTCTGCCTTAATTCCATCAATTCCTCTGCCACGGTAGGAGATTTGGACCCAGCACTGGATCCCTCGTCTTCTCCTACCATCTCGTTATCCCTCCTTCCCTGCCCCTGCTCCTGCTCCTGCTCAAATCCCTGATCACATCCCTGTTTATCACCGGGTGGTGTGACAGGGTGAGAGACCTCCTTCCTGGCCATAGCCAGCACAACGGCATCGGCCATCATTTTCTTTAACTCTTCAGGGGTCAGGGTAATGAGGTTTGTTCCAATGTCATTAACATCAGCTTGTCTTGAAGTTTGCCCCCCATCACCCTGGGCGTGAGAATTACCCTGGTTGGTTCTTCTCGTACGAGCCATATCAACGTCTCGAACTCAGTGTTTTCCCACAGACGACGCCAATGATGTGATCTCGTTAAAATAAGTGAGCCGGGTACGAGGCTCCAACGGACCAAATCAATAATTTATAATGTTTGGGAATTTGAGTGAAGATAATGGCTTGGATCAACACCTGTAAACAAGAAAGTAACTCGTGAATGGGCGCCGGAGGGATGTCCGGCGTGGCCACTCCGATGCTTAAGTCAGCAGGCTTTTTTATGAACACAAGCAATATTTGAAGGGAAATATGTAAGTGCTTTTAGTTCCAAGATTTCCGAATGTTTAAATGACATTAATACCTGCTATTTATAGTAGAAAATGGGGTAGGTACCTCGATTCTTGTGCCACCTACTAAGTATGGCAAGTCGGCTGCCCATACTTGTAGCTTCTGATGACTTCTAGGACACTCCAAGCCCAAGTGGTTCTGACGGATTAGGCTGCCTGTATCGATCACACTCGAGTATGGTGCAATTCTCGAGGTGGCCTGGGTAGTTGGTTACCTGGGTACCTGTATGAGAAACCGGGTGGAGAAGAAGTGCCCGGGCAGCTGTCTTCTGATCCGGGCTATTCAACCGATAACCCGGGTCATCTTTAACCCGGAAATGGGTCACCATTATCCCGGACCTTTACAGGGGTATCAACTTGGTATTTATGGAGATGGGATTTATGTGTATTTTGGAAAGATTGATTGTGGTAATGTTTACTCTGTTTGCTTGGGAATATTTGGTAAATCTATATTTAGGTGCAAACTTTGCCAAAATTTTATTAATTATTAATTTTCTCCAAATCTTTTATAAGGCTTCCGCATTATTGCATTTTAGTTTAATGTCATGGGATAAGGGTGTTACATTTAGTGGTATCAGAGCAACGTTTTTCGGACCAATAATTTGGCACATGTCTTCCTATGCTTGTGACACTTCGGTATGTATCTTTCTGCATCTCATTGATGTATTGGTATGTTGATAAGCTTTATATGTAATATGGTTTGAAAATGATTTTAAATTGAGATGCAATATAGGAAAATGCCACCCAAGAGAAAAGCTCCTGAAATACCTCCTAGAAGGAGAGCCGGAGAAGACTGAGACAGTACTTCCTCTAATGTAGTTGATGAGTTTGGCAGGCTACTTCATGAGCAAGCTAAAGTGCATGGGGAACAAATTCAGCAATTTCTCCGATTGCAAACACCGGTTCAAGGTAGAGGCCAAGGTTGTGATCAACGAGTTGTTGAGTGAGCTTATGATAAATTCAAGAAGATGAATCCACCCGAATTTGTAGGGAGTCCTGACCCTTTGATTGCAATGGAGTGGGTGAAGGCGGTCGAAGGCGATCTTTGATTACCTTAACTTTGATGATAAAGATCGAGTGAGTTGTGCTGTGTTTCTCTTAACCAAGACCGCAAGAATTTGGTGGGAAGCAACAAAGGTAACGATTAATGTTCAGACATTGAAATGAAATGAGTTTAAAGATTTGTTCTATGACAAGTACTTTCCTAGCAATGTTAAAGCCCGCAAGGTGAAAGAATTCTTGGAGCTAAAGCAAGGGACAATGAGCATGAATGATTACATCTTAAAGTTTGAAGAAGGTTGTCTTTTTGTTCCTTTCATTGCAAGCAATGACAAAGATAGAGCCGAGCATTTTATGCGGGGGTTGAGGGCGGAGATTCGAAGAGATGTTCGAATGTCGAAGGCTAATTCTTACAAGGAGATTACTGAGAAAGCATTGATGGCCGAATATGATGAGAAAGAGATTGATAAAGAAAGACAATTCAGGGGGCAACAATTTGTCCAAAAGGGTCAAGCTTCAGTTCAAGGAGGAAAAGGAGGACACAAGGGGAATGGAAAGGAAGAATATCGTGGTAAAGCTCCTGCGATGCCATCTGAATCAGATAGGCCTTTATGCCCTAAATTCCATAAACCACATAAAGGAGAGTGCCTAGTTGGAAGTAACAAATGTTATAGATGTGGAGGAGTTGGGCACATTGCCATCAATTGCACTCAATCATCAAGCAAGGGTCGAGTTCAGGGGCGTATTTTCTCTTTGACCAAGGAAGGAGTTAATCCTGATTCGTCAATCATTTCAGGTACCATTCTTATTTCAGGCAAGGTAGCTACTACTCTTATTGATACTGGTGCCACACATTCTTTTATATCAGAGCAATTTATGCATTCTCTGGGTCTTGTTCCTATTGGTGAAATTGTCCACTTTTCTATTGTGCTTCCTTCGGGAGATTATATTCATTCTTCAAGTGTGATTCGAGCGTGCCCTGTTCAAGTAGATGATGAATTGTTGAATGCCGATTTGATTGTCATTCCCATGATTGAGTTTGATGTTATTTTGGGAATGGATTTGTTATCTACTTATCTAGTTGTGATAGATTGTGTAGCCAAGACAGTACGTTTTTCTTCAAAGCATGGTGATAGCAGGGTCTTCACGGGGTCAGGTACTTCGCTTGGCCTTTCTTTGATTTCTTGCTTGCAAATGCAACGGATGTTGGTTAAGGGTTGTCATGAGTTTCTAGCATCGGTGGTGGATATAACCTAGAGAAGGGAGTGGGAATGTGAGTGACATTGATATTGTGAGGGATTATCTTGATGTCTTTGCGGATGATGTGCCGGGATTGCCACCGGATAGAGAGGTGGAATTTGTTATTGATATTGTACCAGGTACCGCACCGATTTCTAAAGCCCCTTATCGAATGGCCCCAACTGAAATGAAAGAGTTGAAGAGTCAATTGCAAGAGTTATTAGATAAGGGCTTTATAAGACCAAGTTCATCTCCATGGGGGGCACCGGTATTATTTGTGAAGAAGAAATATGGGTCCTTGAGACTATGTATTGACTATAGAGAGATCAACAAAGTAACGATCTAGAACAAATATCCTCTGCCCAGAATTGATGATCTTTTTGATCAGTTGCAAGGTGCTACTGTATTTTCTAAGATTGATTTGCGGTCAGGGTACCATCAATTGAAAGTAAAGGAGTGTGACATACCTAAGACGGCTTTTTGAACCAGGTATGGTCACTACGAGTTTTTTGTTATGTCGTTTGGATTAACTAATGCTCCTTCTGTATTTATGGATCTTATGAATCGGATTTTCAAGCCATATTTGGACAGTTTCGTTATTGTCTTCATTGATGATATTTTAATCTATTCAAAGACTCGAGATCTACATAGAGAGCATTTGAGGATCGTGTTACAGTAGTTGAGGGACAACCAGTTATATGCTAAATTCAAGAAGTGTGAATTTTGGCTGCAGCAAGTTGCATTTTTAGGTCATATCGTTTCCAAGGAAGGAATTGTTGTGGATCCGGCTAAGATTGAAGCAGTTAAGAAGTGGCCTATTCCTTTGACAGTTTCAGAGGTACGAAGTTTCCTTGGGTTGGCAGGGTATTATCGTCGTTTTATTGTTGATTTCTCTAAAATAGCCTTGCCACTTACTACTCTGACGAGAAAGACATTTAAGTTTGAATGTACTAAAGAATGTCAGCAAGCATTCAAGTATTGAAGGACAAATTGACTTCAGCTCCAGTGTTAGCACTTCCTCAGGGAGTTGAAGACTTTGTGGTGTATACAGATGCTTCGAAGAAAGGTCTCGGTGCTGTGTTGATGCAGCGAGGCAAAGTTATTGCTTATGCTTCTTGTCAATTGAAGGATTATGAAAAGAACTATCCGACTCATGATCTTGAGTTGGCAGCCGTTGTTTTTGCTTTGAAGATCTGGCGACATTATTTATATGGCGTGAAATGTGAAATTTTCAGAGATCATAAAAGTCTTAAGTATCTCTTTACTCAGAAAGAACTTAACATGCGTTAGAGAAGGTGGTTAGAACTTGTGAAGGACTATGATTGCGCTATTAGTTACCACCCAGGAAAAGCGAATGTGGTTGCTGATGCATTGAGCCGAAAGTCAGGTCTTCAATTGGGTTCTATGATTCAAAAGCCTCTATTGTTGGTGAAACATCTGCCCTTTTTATTGCTTAAAAAGTACTAGAAAACTTTTTTTTTACACTCAATTTTCGGCCATATACATAAACCTCATGAAAATATTTTTATAAAATATTTTACCCTCCAAAATAAAACATCAACCAACTAGCATTTTAAAAATCAAGTGAAAAGGTCATAAAAATGAAATCGTCGCATGTTACCAAACCTAAAAAGCAATTTATTTGAAAATTATAGCCTATACTAAACCTCTCAAAAATCTCTCAAAAGCATAAATAAATAGTCTTAAAATCTTTAACATAAATCATAAGTCATACTTGTAAATGCGGAAAAATAGAAGCGCTGGTCCTCGGGTTGTGTGCGCCTTCAGTCCAGTCAAATCACCCGTCAAGTCCTCCCTCAAACTCACCTGCATCCATCACACCTAGTGAGTCTAAAGACTGAACACACCATCATCTTTATAGCAAGTAATACGTAATACAGTCAACATATAACAGTGAAAAATATTTGTACTTAAAATATCGTTTTCATGAAGATGCATAAACTTCAAACATGAATATTTTCGTAAATCTTTTATGATGCATAAACTTAAGCATAAACATTTTCATGACATGCATTTCACAAACCTCAACTTTTTTCCTTTTTCCTCAACATGACATGACATAAAATATTTTTAACATGATCATAAACATTTTTCCTTTTCTTTTTCCTTTGTTGAATTCAGATCGTTAATTGTGACTTTCCTCAAACCTCAAAAGTCGGTGGATCCATCTACATGTAACCACAGTACTGGGCGGCGGGGACATCAGCGACACTCTCACCGGTCAACTGAGCCTTGGCCTATCATGATCCAATAGAAATACGATCGTCAGGGCTCCCTCTGGGGGCTTCTCTCATAAATGGGCTCCCTCTGGGGCCTTCCCCACTCCCGATATTCCCATTCTTACCTCAACCCTCATATCCTCATAACCTCATATTCGCAATAATGGAAACACGATCGTCGGGCTCTCACTGGGACCATCACCCTCACGACATCGCCATCATTAATGAATTAGTCACAATCACTTCACTTTCTTCAACATTTATCATTCCCATCACTTTTAGAAAAATTATGAATAATATTAGCATTTTTCATTTTTAAACCAAGCATGCAACATGTATTTTAAATGTCTTCCCTCAATCATAAAAATCAAATAGACATTTAAAAATCATAATTTAATCATGAACATTTTATAAACAATTAAAAATGACATTTTAACCTCAAAACATGTATAATAACATTTTTACATATTAAATCATAACCATCTAAAATTCCTTAAACATTTAAAATATCATTTTAACATATAAAATCTCCACAAACATCCATAACTATAAAAAAATAATCATATTAGCATATAAAACAGCATTCAGGGCACTGCCATGACGTTTACTAATTTTACGTGTAAAAAGACCGTTTTACCCCTAGACGTAAAACTTCCCGTTTTTGACATTTTCTTGAATTCTTTGACTCTAACATGTCCCAAATAATTATTTAAGCTTACATGAATTTTTCTCATATTTTTATTTGGCTTAAATCGATGACTTTTAATTTTTTCTTTAAATGTGACGTATTAATGCGTTTTAATCCCGAATTAAAACAAACCTTAATATAAAATTCCCAAATTAAAAACTTAGACTTCTAATAATTATTCAAGCTTAAACCTAATTTTTCATAATTTTATTAAGCATAAAACTATGCGTTTCAATTAATTCTTTAATTAACGTTTCGTGCGTCGATTAAATCCCGGATAAATCCAAAACTCCATATTTTTATCCCAAATTTTAAACATAACATAGTATTTATTCTACCCTTTCAAGTCATGAGCCACCCCCCTGGACCCATAATTTCATTTATAGCCTTTTAATTTTCGTTTTTTGACACCTTATTGAACACACCGAGCCATATCCCAATTTACTCGAGCCACGCCCGAGCCGCCTCGAGTCAAAACCTAGCCAACTCAGCTAGGGACCCTACCAAACAAGCCCAGCCCGAAAAACAACCCCTGGCCCGCTCAAAACCTTCCTGAAACTTGACCCAAAATCTGTACATGTGTGTATGAGTTTCATAGTTGCTCTAGGACTCCTAGTTATCCTAGGACTCTACCAGCTGAGCCACTACCGAGCCTAGCACACCCTAACCCTCCCTGGACCACACCCAGACCATGCCCAGACCAATCCAACCTAGCAGCGAAGCTTCTGAACCAGAAAAGCAGCCTGCGCGTTCCCTTGCTAGTTTCCTCACGTTTTCCTTGTTTTTGGTCGAGCCAGCAGCGAGCCAGCCGCACCAACCCCTAGGACGACCCATGCCCATGACCCTTGGACCCTGATGAACCACCCTGGCTCGCCCCCAGGCCAGCCGAGCTCCCCTCTTCTTCCTCGACAGCTCCTGTGCGTGATTATGGGAGGAGTCCCACTTCGGGTGGACTCCTTCCCCAAGCCTAAACTCGAACCCTAGCCACCCTAGGAACCAACCCAGCCCTAGACCGAGACTACCCCTGACCCTTACCCAGCCCTGATCGAGCCCCTTGACCCCATGCATCAAAACCACACCCATGAAGACACACAACTCACGGCCCTTCTCTAAACCCATCCTACGGTTCCAACTTTCCTCTACTCCTTGTTGCAGCCTTTTAGGCTGATTAAGGACTCCATAAAACATGTAAAAACATCCCTCAACCTATCCTAATCATGGCAGCCCCTAATCAACATAATATTCATGTTTTTGGAACAACAATTCACAAGTTTACCTCATGTACATGCAATATTTCGAAAATATTCATAAAAACCTCATGCTTTTCATTCAAATATAATTTAAACAATAATATGATGTGATGAACGAGAAAAGGAGATGTGTGGCGTGCCTTTGCGTAATTTACGCACGAATATACGTTGATGAATCGAAGAACGGCGACGAACGAACATGGCTTGAACTCCCTTGAAGTTTTTGAATTTCTCCAAATTATTTTGTGTGTGCCGTGTGATGTTTTGCTAGGGAGAAAGAATTTGTAAATTTTAGGGAAGTGGGGCGTGCAAAGTATTAGGTTTGGGGAGGGTTTTTAATATATTTTATAGCTAATTATTTACTAATTAGGCTTAGGCCCATTAAGCATATAATTAGGCCCATTAGTGCTTAATTAGTATATTAAAAATAATTTTGGTAAAATAAGTTTGTGAATTTAATAGCTGGGTTTCCAAGATGTTCATATTTTTTGTTGAAAAACGAACACCGATAAAATTTACGTCCCGGCGTATAAAATTACCTCAAAACCCCTTATTTTCAAAAATAAGAAAAAGCATCACCCAAATTTTAAATAATTAAAAACAAATAACCAATAAAAACATTTTTCTATTTTCTTCAGCCCTCGATCTCCGTTCCTCGATCGCAATTTGAATAACATTTAAAAATACATTTTAATGCAATCATGTAGAAAAATATAGTTTAAACATGCAAGTATGCACAACATAATTAATTAATGCAATTAAAACATTTAATTAAAATACAAAAGAATTTAATAATTGCATGCACGAGGTTTGCGTGGACTTTCGAATTTTCGGGGCGTTACAGTTGGATATCCAGAGAAGTGAGATCGCATTGGTTGCGAAAGGTACGATTGCTCGACTTTCAGCCTTAGTTATTCGACCGACTTTGATTGACAGAATTAAGCATGAGTAACAGTTGGATACTCTTTTGTTGGACTTGAGAGTAAAGGAAGAGAAGAAGGGGAAGTCTGAGTTTGGATTGAACAGTGATGGTCTGATTACATTTCAAGTCATCACATTTTCTCCCTGTCAAGACGACATATTCTATGACTCAATATGCGGAGACGTATGTCCAAGAGATTGTAAGACTTCATGGGATACCCGTGTCGATTGTTTCAGATCGTGATGCAAGGTTTACATCTGAGTTTTGGAAAAGTCTCCATGGAGCTTTGGGTACAAAGTTGGCCTTTAGCACAGCCTATCATCCTCAGAGCGATGGGCAATCAGAGAGAGTTGTACAGATTTTGGAGGATATGTTGAGGACCTGTACTATTGACTTTCCTGGTAGTTGGGATTCGAAGTTACCTCTTGTCGAGTTCACATATAATAACAGCTACCAGTCATCGATTGGCATGGCACCATATGAAGCATTATATGGTAGGAAGTGTAGATCACCTTTATATTGGGACGAAGTAGGAGAAAGGAAGATGTTGGGACCCGAGTTGGTTCAACGAATGGTTGATGTGGTCGCACTGATCAGACAGAGAATGAAGACGGCTCAATCTCGACAGACAAGTTATGCAAATGTTCGACGAAGGCCTTTGGAATTCAATGTAGGTGACCATGTGTTCGTTAAGATAGCTTCCCTCAAGGGAGTTATGAGGTTTGGAAAGAAAGGTAAGTTGAGTCCTCGCTATATTGGATCTTTCGAGGTTCTGGATAGGATTGGTGAAAGAGCGTATCGATTGGCTTTGCTACCGGATTTGGATCGAGTTCACAATGTCTTCCAAATGTTACGGAAGTATTTGTCCAATCCATCCCATGTTCTTCGACACGAAGCATTGGATCTTTTGCCTAATCTGAGCTATGAAGAAGTGCCGGTTCAAATTATTGACTGCAAAGTTAAGGTGCTAAGAACAAACAAATTGGCTTTGTTAAAGTTCTTTGGAGGAATCATGTGATTTAAAAGGCTATATGGGAACCAGAGGAAGAGATGAGACGACGTTACCCGGATTTATTTGGAAGTAAGCAAATTTCGGGGACGAAATTTTTATAAGGGGGGAGATTGTAATATCCCAACCTTTTATCTTTCTATTGTCAATGATTTTATTCTATGGTTTGGTGTTATGGATATATGGTTAAGTTATTATTGATCATGGTTATTGATATGGTTTATGAGTATAGTTGATGGAAGGGTTGGTAATGCATGTTATAGCATCAATATGGTTATTGCACTGTATTCATGGTTATTTATTGTATGGTTTTGGTATGGTTAAGTAGATGGTTGTGTATTTGAGGAGTTGTAGTTGTCATAAAGGTATAATGTTGGGAGTTGGATTGATGGTTTGGATGGTTTGAGCCAAATAGGTAATTGGGGTGCAGAAATGGTATGAAAATTTTGGTATCTGTTATGGTTTTTAGCATAATGAATGGGATATTGATCCAAATGACATGAGGCCAATTGCATTAGAAAGCTAAGATCCAAGGCTACAACTTTCATGTTTACCACTTTGGCTAATTCGGAAGAATAATTGCACTTTTGGCCCTTTGACCGTGGGTACACGGACCCAGGCACGGGGTCCGGGTCTTTCCAGGAAAAATTGGTTATTTCCCGAGTGTACACGGACCTTTACACGAAGGGGTGCACGTGGTCCGTGTCTTTGGCATAGAAAACACATTTTTAAGAGTTTTTGAGCCAATAAGTTAGTCATTTCTCTTACTTCTCTTGCAACCATCGACTTAGGGAGCTAGGGTTCTTCATTTCTTCTCTTAATACCTTTCTTTCCAAGGTTTGAATCTTCAAATTGGAGGTGTGATCTTCATATCCTCAAGAGCAAGTAACCAAGGTAAGGGAAATTATCTTTTGGGTATTTGGTTGAAGTGAAGGGAATGGTGGGTTAGGGTTGAATGGTAATTTATAGGTTGAAGATGTGTAGTTAATGGTATAATCTTGATCTTGTGTTGTAGGATCAACCACCAAGAAGCTATCACAACAAGTTTCATTGGTTGCAAGTGGGATTTTTCCTTGAATGCATCTCATGGACTATATGTATGATGAATGATGTTGTTATTGTTCCTAGCTCCTTTAATCCATTGATTATATACTTGTTATGTAATGGTTCATTGATTGAAAGAAAAGGAAAGGAATTTTGATGTCAATTGCTAAGAAAGGAGCTAGTTCTAATTACATGCACACCACATGTTTGATACAATGATTCAATGGTTCTTTTTATGCTTGATAGTTATATGGTAGTGGTGGTGCTTCTAGCACTTCTAAACCCACATAACGGAAGTTGATCAACATTTAACATGTACAGTGACTGATTTTGACCGAAATGTACATGTATACCATCGACGGATGACTTATCATTGCCATACAAGGAAAATGAAAGAAAATGGTTGGTAGAATGGCATCTTATAATTGTTATCTATATATATTCCATTGAACGATGTCATTTCCTATGGTTCTATTGTAATGATTCCTTTCTTTACGCTATTGTATATGTAATTGTTATTGAAAGTTCCACTTACTGAGTTTTGTAAACTCATTCCAGTTATGTCATGTGATGCAGGTAAAAAGGAATAGCGATAGAAGTGTCGAGGCATGGAAGGTGCATGTGCCAAAGCTTGGAGAATAATATTTTATTAAAATGGTTTTGAGTATTGTAACTTGGTTCATGTTTTGAACAAGAAAATTATGTCACATCTTTTGTCAAACACTTGGTATTTATGGAGATGGGATTTATGTGTATTTTGGAAAGATTGATTGTGGTAATGTTTACTCTGTTTGATTGGGAATATTTGGTAAATCTATATTTAGGTGTAAACTTTGCCAAAATTTTATTAATTATTACTTTTCTCCAAATCTTTTATAAGGCTTCCGCATTATTGCATTTTTAGTTTAATGTCATGGGATAAGGGTGTTACATTGAACTTTGAGCCGTTGCAGTTTTCTCCGAACTTGTCTTATGAAGAGAGACCAGTGCAGATCTTAGACCGTAAGGAGAAGAAGCTTCGAAACAAAGTGATCAAATCAGTGAAGGTCAAGTGGCTTAATCATTCTGATGAAGAAGCTACTTGGGAGTCAGAGTTAGAGATGCGGAGTCGCTTTCCAGATTTATTCGGTGAGTTCTAATTTCGAGGATGAAATTTTATTTAAGGGGGGGAGTGTTGTAGTACCCAAAAAACCAATATGCGTAGATATGTGCATAATTTCTATTATTTAATTTTAAATGGTTATTATTTTAAAAAATTGTTGATATAATTGCATTTAAATCATTTACATAATTTTTAAGGATTTTTAAATCGCGTATTTCAAATTTTAGCTTTTTAGATATTTACGCGAGACCGGACCGGAGATAGGAAATCGGAGATGAATTTTATGATCCAAAAATATTCCTAAATTTATTCCGAGCTAAGAAATAATTTATTTTAATGAAATCAATTGGATTTAAGTCTACTATAATTAATTAATCACCAATTTAATTGTAGGCTTCTTAATTCATCAAGATTATGCTTAATTAACCTTTTAATCAAGCTTATCTAACCTAGGATTCTACTTAGCAAAACTTAAACAAATCCTACACCAATTGAAAAGACAACTCTCGGTCAATTCCACTCCACACAATTCCAACTTGACACAATTTAACTCCCCCAACAACAAAACAAAGGTCACCCATTCATCATGCATGTTCCCCCCCTCCCCCCCCCCCCCCCCCCCCCCCCCCCAACTTGACATCATTTACTCCTCCATGCACCACCTTATTTGACAACAAGCCTTCAACACCTTCTTCACTCCACCTAGAACAAAATTATAGAGATTTAGCAGCTCCCATTCTTTGCCAAGACAACAACAATAACAAGGTTTCTTCATTTCCGTTGCCGTGTCTCTCGGTCCGACGTATCGTGTTGTTTATTGTAAAAACAACTTAAGGCATGTATATATGGTTTCTTTACTCTTCAATCAAGTCATATATCTATTTTTAAACCATTACATGTTCTTGATCCATGATAAAACCGAAATATTGACAGCAACTACACAAAAAAATTTCTGCACAGATTTTTCAGCTTCCCCTTGTGCTTCACGGTTTTGGCTTGTTTTGTGGTTCAGGAGGTTGGCTCGATTTCCAGGCACCCAAGGCTGCATCTAGGCATGTACTAGGGTGAGTTAGGATCATGTTGGTCCATTAGTTTAAGCCCCCAACTCGCTGGATTCAAGACTTGACAGCAACTCCACCATAGTTGCAAGTTGAGTCTCGAAATTTCTGGTTTTGATTGTTCAAGGAGGTTCTAATCTTGGTTGGCTTTTGGGCCTGTGACCATGGTTAGGACCTTCCCTTAGCATGTCTAGGACGTAACCAAGATGAAAGGGGATTGATTACGGTGCCGGTAGCGCAACGGAAGTCTCAAAAATCATATTTTATAGGGAAGAAAACCGAGCACCTATTAGTGGTGTAACAAATACAAAAACACAAAATATGTCATACATAGGGTGTTTTAAAGATATTACCTATCAATCTTAAAAGATTGATGTTGGCTCCAACTTAGTTGTCAAACAACTAAGCTCTTGAAGGGATGAGTTGATCTACAAGCTTCCTCCTTTCCTTCAAAATTAGGCCACCACTTGCTAGCTAGAACCCTTCTTACATTGTACTAGAAAAATAAGAAGATTTTTCTTTGAGAAGTGATTTCTTTCCTCAACAATTGAAGAAGAAAAATTGAGAGAAAATTGGAAGGAAAAACTCTCAAGGTTTCGGCCAAGTGAGGAGTGGAATGGGGAGAGGGATGACTAGTCTTGGTTGTGTAAAAAGCTAAAACACTTTTAGCATGCCAAGCCTTGGAGATTGAAAAAGTAATCTCCAACCCTACACCTCCCATGCATGCAATATTATTTGATTTTTAACAATTAAAAATCCATGGACTTAATTTAATTATCTCAAACAAATTTGAGACCATTTAAAGTTTACTTGATTTTACTCAAGCCCACTAGTTTAATAATTATTTATAATTGGGCTATACAAGGCCCAATGTTATTTAATTAATCCAACACTTGAATTAATTTAATTATTTGAACTCTACTAGGTCCACTAGTGTTTAATTAATTCAACACTTGAATTAATTTAATTTAGTCCATAATAATGTTTATGAAAATCACAATTTTCAAACACATTATTTGTTTGGTCAGCTTTTAATTTTGGAACACTTCCTCAAATTAAAAGTTACATTCTCCTTATAGAAGTCATACTTCTATTTTATTTACGCTTATAAACTCCTTTATAAGCCGTTCAACACATTGAACTATTTTACTTCTCAACGGGATCTAGAAAGCTAGCACTTGTGTGGCCCTCAATGGGTTCATTGATACAACTAGCCGTGGGTTCACATCTCTATGTGATTCGGACTAAACACGTCCTTATACGAGCATACCCCAATTGCTCCATTCTTAATTATCAACTCCTTGATAACAAGAACGTCAGAACTCAAGTCTGATAGTACCCAAACAATCATGTTAAACGCCTAGTAGCATCGCTTACATGATTCCCTAGGTATCAAATGATAGTGCCTGCAAGAACTATTCTATTATGGTTAGCGTACAGTACGGTTCCTTCAACTCATATATCACGACCGATTCGACAACCATTGGTATATCGAGAGTTGTCAATGAATCGATACTATGTGTCATGTCGTAGTTGCATCGATGGTGTAATCTATGAAACCCCTTTCATAATTACCACCATACTCTTATCAGAGATTTCAAACTACATACACATGAGATCACATAGGATATCCATACCCAAAGGTAAGCGGTGAATCCCCGACTACAATGCATCGACTCCTATATGTTTCGACAAAACACCCAACCTTGCCACCTGGATGACCCCATGAGAGTCGATAAACAAGTCAAAGTGTAATGCTAGCACATAGAGTCTCAATGTTGTCCCGGGTCATAAGGACTAATGGTGTACAACCATAAACTAGGACGTTTCCACTCGATAAGTGAGAACCACTTGAAAAGTCCTTTATGGAGAGTTGTTCAGTGCACTCTACCAGGAGCACCTATCTGCATGCTCGGACATCACAATGTCCCCTACCAATGAAACATGGTACTCACATCGCAGATACTAGTCTCGAACTCGAGCGGCCTATATCCTTCTTAGCGGCGGCTGAATCGAATAGGAACTGTTTAGAATATACAGTATTTCAAATATGAGTTTCATGATACTCATCATATGAGCATCTCATATTCTTTCTACTATTTGTATATTCAAAGACTTTATCTATGCAACTAGCATGGGTATACAGATAAAGAAGTGCCAAAACAATAATTTCAAATATTATTAAAATAAAAACTGTTTATACATAGAGTTTCATTGTGAACACTCGGCCAACACTTGGCTCGACGTGCACCTACTCTAACAATCTCCCACTTGCCCTAGAGCCAACTACCCATATGCTTCAAACCCATCGATTCGCGATGCTTCTCGAATAATGGTCCAGGTAAAGGCTTAGTTAGCGGATCAGCAACATTATCTGCGGAGCCGACTTTGTCAATCGAGACATCTCCCCTTTCCACAATCTCTTGGAGGATGTGGTACTTTCTCAATACATGTTTGGAATTCTGATGAGACCTTGGCTCCTTTGCTTGAGCAATGGCTCCCGTGTTGTCATAAAACACCGGGACAGAAGAAACTCCATTAGGAATGACGCCCAACTCTTGGACGAAATTCCTTATCCAAACAGCCTCCTTTGCTGCAGCTGATGCAGCAATGTATTCTGCCTCAGTGGTGGAGTCCGCTGTACTGTCTTACTTGGAACTCTTCCAAGAGACAGCAGGCACCATTGTGCATGAATATGAATCCAGAGGTTGACTTCGAGTCATCGATATCGCTTTGGAAGCTAGAGTCGGTATAGCCTTCCAATTTCAGTTCTCCAACCCCATATACCAAGAACAATTTATTGGTCCTTCTCAAATACTTGAGGATGTCTTTCACAGCTTTCCAATGTGGAAGACCGGGGTTCGATTGATATCTACTCACTACACTTAGTGCGAAAGCCACGTCAGAACGTGTAGATATCATCCCATACATGATGCTACCAATCGCAGATGCATACATAATGCGTGTTATCGTCTCTATCTCTGCATCAGTCTTGGGAGACATAGACTTGGATAGGGACACGCCATGACACATTGGTAGATGTCCTCTCTTGGAGTCATCCATCGAGAACCTCTTACGATGGTATCAATGTATGTGGACTGGGTAAGACCAAGCAATCTTCTTGATCTATCTCTATAGATCTGTATTCCCAATGCAAAAGATGCTTCACCCAAGTCCTGCATCGAGAACTTACTCGCTAACCATATCTTAGTTGATTGCAACATTCCTACATCATTCCCAATGAGTAGAATGTCATCAACATAAAGCACCAGGAATGTCACAGCACTCCCACTGACCTTCTTATACACGCAGGGTTCCTCAGGATTCTTAGTAAAACCAAACTCTTTGATTGTACTATCGAATCTAAGGTTCCAACTCATAGATGCTTGCTTTAGACCATAAATAGATCTCTGAAGTTTGCATACCATATGCTCACTTCCAACAGATGTAAACCCTTCAGGTTGAGACATGTAAATCTCTTCCTTAATATTCCCATTAAGAAAGGCTGTCTTGACATCCATCTGCCATATCTCATAGTCATACCATGCAGCTATGGCTAGCAATATCCTTATGGACTTGAACATTGCAACTGGAGAAAAGGTTTCCTCAAAGTCAACTCCTTGTCTTTGAGAATATCCTTTTGCTACCAATCGCGCTTTGAAGATCAATACCTTCCCATCCGCCCCAAGTTTCCTCTTGTAAATCCATTTACACCCTATGGGAACAATTCCCTCAGGTGGATCCACGAGATTCCACACTTGGTTCGAATTCATGGAATTCATCTCAGATTCCATTGCTTCAAGCCATTTGGATGAATCGGCATCAGATAACGCTTCCTTGAAGATCCTTGGATCACATCCATGGTTAGGCTCATCATACCCCTCTTCAAGAAGCAGACCATACCTCATAGGTGGTCTCGAGACTCTCTCGGATCTTCTAGGAGCTTGTATCTCCTCTCTTGGCTCTTCGGGCATGGGTTCTATAATTGTGGGTGTCTCTCGAACCTCTTCGAGTTCTATCAGCTCACCTTTTTTATCCAATAGAAATTCCTTTTCCAAAAAGGTTGCATTCCTTTAAACAAACACCTTTGTTTCTTGGGGATGATAGAAATTGTATCCAACTGAATTCCTTGGATATCCCACAAAGTAACATAAAATGGATCGACTATCCAATTTATCTCTCACTACCTGCTTCACATAAGCAGGGCACCCCCATATTCTAAGATAAGAATATTTGGGTGGCTTACCCATCCATATCTCATATGGTGTCTTATCAACTGCCTTTGAATGGACATTGTTCAACAACAGTGCTGCTGTCTCAAGCGCATATCCCCAAAAAGATGGCGACAACTCCGTGAACCCCCCATCATAGACCAAACCATGTCCATCAACGTCCGGTTACGACGCTCCGAAACACTATTCAACTACGGTGTAGCGGGCGTAGTCCACTGCGAGAGAATCCCATTCTCCCTAATATACTCTAGGAACTCGGCACTCAAGTACTAACCACCTCGATCCGATCGAAGTGTCTTGATGCTTCGTCCCAACTGTTTCTCTACTTCACTTCTGAATTCTTTGAACCTTTCAAAGGCTTCAGACTTGTATTTCATCAAATACACATACCCATACCTCGAAAAGTCATCGGTAAAGGTGATGAAGTAGGCATGTCCATGCTTAGTGGTGATGCTAAACGGACCGCACACATTGGTATGGATCAAATCCAATAACCCTTAAGCTCGCTCCACATGGCCCTTAAAGTGAATTTTTGTCATCTTTCCTTTTAGACAGGATTCACAAGTCGTGAGAGCATTAATATCAGACATATCAAACATGCCCACTCCCACTAGCTTGTTCATCCTTCTTAGGGAAATATGTCCTAATCGAGCATGCCACAATTGTGCGGAATTTAGAGTATCTTGTTTTCGCTTGTTTGTTGTTGTTATTGCTTGGATATTGTTTTGTGGAATATCTTTGTATTTTAAGGTGTAGAGATCGTTTTCAAGTTCTCCAGTACTAATTAAACATTCATTCTTGTAAATGTTGCAAACACCTTTGCTAAATAAACAAGAAAATCCATCTTTATCAAGCATAGAAATGGAAATAATGTTTTTCACCAAATCTGGTACAAACAAAACATCTCTCAAAATTAACTTAAAATCATTGTTCAAAAGCACGTAAACATCTCCTATGGCTTTGGCAGCAACTCTTGCTCCATTGCCCATCCTCAAGAAGGTCTCACCTTCCTTGAGCCTTCTACTTCTTCCCATCACCTGCAATCATTACAGAGATGTGAGCCACATCCGGTATCCAATAACCAAGAAGTAGAGTTAATTGAAATGTTTACTTCAATATAGAACATACCGTTTCCAGAACTCTTCTGGGCCAGATATTCCCTACAATTACGCCTCCAATGTCCAGGCTTCTTGCAGTGATGACAAATATCAGCAGTCTTGTCAGCCTTCACTGGTATGGCTGCCACAACGGGAATCGGAGTCTGCCTCTTCAAGGGCACGTTCTTCTTGGGACTTGAAAAGAACGTTTCTTTCCCTTCCCACGTGGATCGGTCTTCGTACTAGATGAAGAACCCACATAAAGAACCAGCTTCTCTTTCTTGATGGTGGACTCAAAGGTCACAAGCATGTTCACCAACTCCTCAAGGGTCGGCTCCATCTTGTTCATATTGAAATTCACCACAAAAGGATCAAATGAGCTAGGTAGTGACAAAAGCAACACGTCGGTGGTCAACTCCGAAGGCAACACCAGATCCATGCCAACGAGCTTGTCCACGAGCCCAATCATCTTCAGGCCATGCTCATGGACCGAGGCCCCATCTCGCATGCGCAAAGTGATCAACTCCTTGACGGTAGCATGCCTAAGAGGCCGCGTCTGCTCACCAAAGAGCTCCTTGAGATGCAAATGAATGTCAGCAGCACTCTTTGCATCCTCAAAACGCCTCTGTAGCTCATCGTTCATAGAAGCCTGCATCTAACACCTGGCTTTCAAGTCATGGTCACACCATTCCTTGTAAGTCTGCAATTCCTCAGGAGTGCAGTCAGTCGGAGCCTCAACAGGGGGCGACTCAGTCAGTGTATATGCAATCTTTTCCGAATTCAAGACGATTTTCAGGTTTCTTAGCCAAGTGAGGTAATTAGGTCCGGTTAATACGTGTTTTTCGAGTATAGCAGACAGCGGATTGCGAATCGAAGACATTGTCAAAAATTGTACTGAAAAGTAAACAGATAAATGTTAATGACTATTTAAAAATATTTAGTAAGATATAAAGTATGGACTTTTACTTTATAAATGTTTAACACCACTGTTTTGACATCTTTTACTACCCTCTAGTGAAAATGGGAAACTCCTTTCCTCACTATGTACGCAAGGTCCAATTAGCGAATTATGATCCCGAATAATATCAGCCAATCACAATTCCTAAAAGGTAGTTTCCAATTGCATCACCATGCAACCCTCTACGTAGACTTTTGTCTCACGTTTTATTAGGACCCAATAATATGACGTCGTTCATCTTTACGTGTCAAGCCTTACCCATCGATGTTGAACCTTAATGGACGGTCGCCATGAGTTCCCTCAATAATATGAGCCAAAATCATGGGAGTTCCACGTAGTTCACATCACCATGTCAATGGATGTCACAGCTTTCCGGCACCCAGGGCCCCCCCAATAATATGAGCCGAGCCCCGAGCACAAATAGCATTCATCATGCACCCATTGTCGATGGAAGACATGGAAATTATAAACAAATTTATAATTCTCCTTTTCGGGCTTGATATAAATTTTGAATCTTATTAAAAATGAGGGTTTTAATTTTTAAAGGTCTCATCATTAATTTTATTTAAAAACTCGCCATGTTTGATTGTATGTTTGCCGGATTTATGCAACTTTGTTATTATCATAATAATAACGCACATACTCATTATTTATAACATATCATGCAAATATTATAAACAGTAAACAAAACAAGGATGATCAATCGCCCCAATACTAATGGTCCGTGTGAGCTAAACACGGGCCTAGGTCCAATCCTAGGGAAATGCAAGGGATGCAAATGCAACTATTACATATGCTTCCAATATTTACATGTCTTCGATCTTCATAATCACCAAGGCCACCATCTTCCAATCTTGATCTTCCACTATGCTAATATTTACAAATAAATATCCATGGCAAATAGGGATACATCTCATGAGGGGTGGGAAATGGCCATAAACCAAGCCCACTTTAAATTTGATAATTATTACAATCATTCAACACAAAATATCTTAGCATACACCTAGCAAATTGGGCTTGGGCTTTTGATCATCCTTCATGCATAATATCACATATCATACACCATCAATTAATTATCACAATAATTAATTGATCCAATATTATATATCTTGATCCAATCACTAACCGCCACGATTATAAACTAAATTAACAAACTATACAAACTCCTTTGTCTACTTTCTAATTAATTTATTTATAACCGAATTTCTTGTAAATCACCATTTACTATAAATAATTAAAGTCCAACTTCAATTATTTATTTCATGAGAAAATATTTGCAACTTTTGTAAATTTAGACTTAAGGGCCCAAAAAATCATTTTTCACCAAAAACATTTTGGCCCATTTAAATTTAACAAATATGTTAGCCATCTCATGGCCAAACAACTTCAAGGCCCATGACACTTTGATAATCCAAAACACTTTTGGAAACCCTAGTCGTCATCTCCGTCGCCAGAGCTCCGTCGCTGGATTCCGGCCAACAAATTTTTTTTTTAATTTTATAGAGGGCGTTCGGGCAGCCTGAGCTGCCCGAAATCCCCACTCAAAAACCTTGATTTTTTTTGTTGCAAAATTTATCTCAAGCGGTTAGAAATCGACCTCAATATAATATTATGTATTTGCTACACCAAAATTGTAACCATAGCTCGGATACCACTTGAAAGGGGATCGATTACGGTGTCGGTAGCGCAACGGAATTTTCAAAAATCATACTTTATAGGGAAGAAAACCGAGCCCCTATTAGTGGTGTAACAAATACAAAAACACAAAATATGTCATACATAGGGTGTTTTAAAGATATTACCTATCAATCTTAAAAGATTGATGTTGGCTCCAACTTAGTTGTCAAACAACTAAGCTCTTGAAGGGATGAGTTGATCTACAAGCTTCCTCTTTTCCTTCAAAATTAGGCCCACCACTTGCTAACTAGAACCCTTCTTACTTTGCACTAGAAAAATAAGAAGATTTTTCTCTGAGAAGTGATTTCTTTCCTCAACAATTGAAGAAGAAAAATTGAGAGAAAATTGGAAGGAAAAACTCTCAAGGTTTCGGCCAAGTGAGGAGTGGAATAGGGAGAGGGATGACTAGTCTTGGTTGTGTAAAAAGCTAAAACACTTTTAGCATGCCAAGCCTTGGAGATTGAAAAAGTAATCTCCAACCCTTCACCTCCCATGCATGCAATATTATTTGATTTTTAAGAATTAAAAATCCATGGACTTAATTTAATTATCTCAATCAAATTTGAGACCGTTTAAAGTTTACTTGATTTTACTCAAGCCCACTAGTTTAATAATTATTTCTAATTGGGCTATACAAGGCCCAATGTTATTTAATTAATCTAACACTTAAATTAATTTAATTATTTGAACTCTACTAGGTCCACTATTGTTTAATTAATTCAACACTTGAATTAATTTAATTTAGTCCATAATAATGTTTATGAAAATCACAATTTTCAAAGACATTATTTGTTTGGCCAGCTTTTAATTTTTGAACACTTCCTCAAATTAAAAGTTACATTCTCCTTATAGAAGTCATACTTCTATTTTATTTACGCTTATAAACTCCTTTATAAGCCGTTCAACACATTGAACTATTTTACTTCTCAACGGGATCTAGAAAGGTAGCACTTGTGTGGCCCTCAATGGTTCATTGATATAACTAGCCGTGGGTTCACATCTCTATGTGATTCGGACTAAACATGTCCTTATACGAGCATACCCCAATTGCTCCATTCTTAATTATCAACTCCTTGATAACAAGAACGTCATAACTCAAGTCTGATAGTACCTAACCAATCATGTTAAACGCCTAGCAGCATCGCTTACATGATACCCTAGGTATCAAATGATAGTGCCAGCCAGAACCATTCTATTATGGTTAGCGTACAGTACGGTCCCTTCAACTCTTATATCCCGATTGATTCGACAACCATTGGTATATCGAGAGTTGTCAATGAATCGGTACTATGTGTCATGTCGTAGTTGCATCGATGGTGTAATCTATGAAACCTCTTTCATAATTACCACCATACTCTGATCAGATATTTCAAACTACATACACATGAGATCACATAGGATTTCTATACCCGAAGGTAAGCGGTGAATCCCCGACTACAATGCATCGACTCCTATATGTTTCGACAAAACACCCAACATTGCCACCTGATGACCCCATGAGAGTCGGTAAACAATTCAAAGTGTAATGCTAGCAAATAGAGTCTCAATGTTGTCCCGGGTCATAAGGACTAATGGTGTACAACCATAAACTAGGACGTTTCCACTCGATAAGTGAGAACCACTTGGAAAGTCCTTTATGGAGGGTTGTTCAGTGCACTCTACCAGAAGCACCTATCTGCATGCTCGGACATCACAATGTCCTCTACCAATGAAACATGGTATTCACATCGCAGATACTAGTCTCGAACTCGAGCGGCCTATATCCTTCTTAGCGGCGGCTGAATCGACTAGGAACTGTTTAGAATATACAGTATTCCAAATATGAGTTTCATGATACTCATCATATGAGCATCTCATATTCTTTCTACTATTTGTGTATTCAAGGACTTTATCTATGCAACTAGCATGGGTATACAGATAAAGAAGTGTCAAAACAATAATTTCAAATATTATTAAAATAAAGACTGTTTATACATAGAGTTTCATTGTGAACACTCGGCCAACACTTGGCTCGACGTGCACCTAATCTAACACAAGATGGCCTTTCAAGGCTTGGTTCATGGTTCCATCGGTTTTTTAAAACAAAACAAACACATGTCCCTCGGTTTCATTTTCTGATTTTTGTGAGTGAGTTTCGGCTCTTGAGGTTTTGGATGGATCTTGATTGGCTTTTACCCTTAACCTTGGTTCATACAACACTTCATCATGTCTAGATCAAGCCATGGTTGATCATATGACCATTGGAACGACACATGATAGCAAGCGATCCAAACAATCGCATGGTACAGAATTTTTCTGTGTGTTCTCGGTTTGAGCTGTGTGTCGTCCTAGGTGTTTGGGTGGATTGTGGTTGGCCTATTGCCCTTAGCCACGGTTCAAGCCACTCCTTAGGATGTTGGTACGAGACTTTGGTCGGTGGTTCAAGCCCCAATGACCATTAGCCTTGTAATCGAAGCGAAGCAAGCACAGCTGCTGCCGCTGGAATTTTACAGCAGCTTTGCTGCGGTTCAGAGGTCACGTACGAGTTCTTGGTTAGCTTTTAGCCTATGGCCTTGGGCTGGACAGTACCTTATTTAGTTAGGAAGGTCATGTTTTTGGCCGTTTGTGATTTGGTTTAGTTTAGAGATCGTACGAGAATTTACGGTGCGATGTGCCAAAGTGACTCTCGAAAGAGCGTTTCATGATTTTGGCCTCCATGCACAAATTTTCGTGTATTACAGCCCTTGGCATTTATTTTCCAGTATTTTAGGCGTATTTTAATCATGACTAAATGATGGTTCGATGTTGGTTCGGGTTTGTACGGAGTCATGGTTAGATACTAAGTTGTTGGGCGTAATTGTCTCATTTTCGGTTCGGTTATGATATGTTGGTCAAGTTAAGTTTATTTTCATGGTTCTCATGTTAGAATTAGGTCACAGCGAGCCTGGCAACGATCCAACCCAATTGGTAAAATAACACAGGAATTTAATTATATTACGTGCATAAAAATATAAAAGTTTATTTTTGAGATATATGAGATATGTCTTGTAGCTACTTCACGCTTATGGGATTGCAGCTTATGGGATTATTACTTCACCCGGTGACCTACGACCGGTTTATGTTTATGTAAGGGTACGGGTATCCAGTCCAAGGGCTGTGATGATCTCTACCGTCCAGTATACTGTGGTTTAGTCTGATCAGACGAGCATGTTATGTTATGTTACGTTATGGTCCACTTGCGTAGAACATTATCTCAACAGAAAATTATGATATGCTATTTTATGACAAGGCTCTATCGAGCAAACATTTTTACGTACGATTTTTCAGTTATGCACGTATTTATAATTATTCATGACACAAATTTTCACGTTACGCTTTACGATATGATATCTTTACATAGCATGAGATTTTATGATATATTTACTTGTTATTCACGATATATGCATGCTGAGTCTTTAGACTCACTAGACTTGATTGATGTAGGTATTGACGATGCAGAGGCTGAGGGCGGGAACCAATGAGTTAGCTCGGATCGGCGGTAGTACAAACCCGAGGACCTCACGTTTAGTTATTCAGTTTTTTGTTCAAACTCTTGTTATAACTTTTATATATTTTAAGTTATTGTTTAAAACATTATTCAGTTTCTGCTGCTATGTTTATGTTAAACCGTTGGGTTATTTTACGAAAGTTTTTATACATTGCAAGTTTATTTATTTAAAGAGAAAATTTTTAATAATTCCGCAAAATTATTAATACGAATTACGGATCATCACAATTATAGAAGTACCACTTCGAAGCACGATTCGAGATAGCAGGTGACATTGTATTGTGTGAGGACAGAAGGTCTCGCGCTTATGTGCGAAACGAGCCGCACATATGCGCGAGCAAGGCAGAAGACCTCGCGCATATGCACGAGAAGAGGCGCGCATATGCGCGAGCATGTGAAGAGAAGAAGTGCCGAGACAGTAGGTCTCATGCATATTCGCGAAGACAGGGCACGCATATGCGCGAGCAGTTGAAGTGTTAGGCGACGAGACAGTAGGTCTCGCGCATATGCGCGAGATGTGCAGTACAAAGATTGAGCCACTTGGCGTTGCCATGCATATAATACGTAAAAAAATCCTTCATTCCTTCACAATCCTGCAGAGCAAAAATATAATTGTCCATAGTTGTTCCTCAAGTTCCTTGGATGTAGAATTGTGATTTTGTAAAATCCAACCGTCAGAATTTCAATCCGAGTTTAGTTCCGTGCCCCTATCGTCAAAGGCTTCAAAAGGAAGCAAAAGTTTGATTTTGAAGAACTCATGATATGATTGATATTATCTGTTCCTGAAATTGTTATAATTGTATAATCGAAATCAGATTGAAGAATTGATACCGTATGAAATTGATATCATTTTCCAGATTTGATTTGATTGAGAATATATAGATTTGGTAATGGAATTGTGTTTGTCGATTGATTATGAGTTGTGATTGGTATCTATTGATATTGTATTGCTGGGTATATCGAGATTGTGCTGTTATGCCATCGAAACAGAATTAGATTGAGTTCTGATCATATCCAGTATTGCTTTGAATAGAATGGTGGTATTGTATATTTCGAATGTCATTGCCAGATTGAGTATTGACAGCTTCGAATTCAAGACTTCGACTTCGTCAGATCGACAAAAGAAAGGTATAAATCAATGTTAAACCGGGAAGATACAACTCGAGTCAGAGATAGCTTGAGTTTCCCAAAATCACATACTTTATTGTAATTGCTTTGATGTTTGCAATTCATGAGATTGTTATGCTTAGTCTATTGATTTATAGCAAAGCATTTATTGAGCCTATGAAAGATGTTCCATGTCTTTGGCAGAGGTGCCAAGGTGCTAGACATTTGGTTTATATCGATGTTGCTTAGGAGTAGATCGACTCCTATTGTAGAGATTCTATATAGAAGGCCAAAGTCTGGGAATAAGAACGTACAACCATCTAGCTGGGAAGAGTAGGTGGGAGACTACTGCGTTCTTATTCGAACCGGGATCCCTAGATAAGAGTCGAGTCAAGATTAAGAGTCAAAGAGTTTGATTTACAGTTTTAAATCGATTATGTTTTTCAGATTATGATACATGCTATTGATAACTGTTTTATGCTTTTATATATGTTTATATGAAATGCATGTATACGTTGTTTATACTGGGAATATATTTCTAACCGGAGTTATCCGGCTGTTGTTGTGTTTGTATGTGTGCATGACAACAGGTGGGACAGGATCAGGGTCGAGAAGAGGATGAGAGATTGAGATTAGAGTAGAGATCCGGACCCAGAAGTAGAGTTGATTTTCATCACTTGATATGTAGTGAATGAACATTAGTTTGTTATGATTTACTTTTGTACAATACTTGTATTTTGGATCATATTATAGATATTAAACTTGATCTTGTAAATTGAATGAGATGGGGTCTACTTGTTATCGAAATTTGTACACTTGTTTATAAGGTGTTCACATTAAAAAAAAAATTATGACCCAATTTATTTAATTGATCCATTTAATCCTAATGATGATTAAGAAGAATGAGTTAGCGTTCGGGTCCCCACAACAGGTGGAATCAGAGCTGTAACTGTATGTTCCTTTAGACTGGGATAGAAGCGAGTGAGCGGGGTAGATTGAGTTTTCTTTCCTGTTTTTGTGATGACAACATGTTTTATTGCTTTGAAAATACATGTTTACCTGATTATCTGATTTGATTGGAAATGTGTATTATTGAAAAATGAATTAGAACCGATTCTTGATCAGAGGTAGGATGATCAGAGGAGGACTGAAACAGATTTGTTATATTGGTTGCTAACCATTTTGATAATCAGATATGCCTCATCGAAGAATCCCAGAACAGTGTAGTACCTCAAACAGTCCAAAGGATGTTACGACAACACCCATGGAAACACTACTGAAGAGATTTCAGTCGTTCAAACCGCCGACTTGGAAGGGCACTGAGAATTCTATTGACTGTGAAAATTGGCTAGATGACATTGAAATGTTGTTTGATTCCCTTGATTACATAGATGAACGAAGAGTTAGACTGATTGGGCATCAATTGCATGACGTTGCAAAGAACTGGTGGCTCACGACTAAGAGGGCGTTGGAGCATCAAGGTACGGTTATTACTTGGAAGATCTTTAAAACTGAATTTTATCAAAGATTTTTCCCAGTATCGTACAGAAAAGACAAGGGTGCAGAGTTTGCTAATTTGAGACAGGGTCATCTGAACATTGAAGAATATGTGGCCAAATTCTCTACCTTGCTACGATTTGCTCCCCATGTTGCTGAAAATGATGAAGCCGTGGCTGATCAGTTCATTAATGGGTTGAATCCCGAGATCTTTACACTGGTAAATGCAGGGCGACTGAATAATTTTGCTGATGCTTTGAACAGAGCAAAAGGAGCAGAAGCGGGCCTGATCAGGAAGTAAGGAGCTTCGTATGTTGCCCCATCACTGAAACACCAACAACCCCCAACTCAATTCCGCAGCAGTGGAAAAAAAGATCATTTGAAAGCCCGAGGAAGAAAGTTTAAGAAGTCTGGTAGTATTTCATCTAGCTCCAGTGGTTCACGATAGAGCCATAGTAATACAGGGATCTATTGCAGAACTTGTGGCGGGAGACATCCCACAGAGTAATGCCAAGGAGTGTTTGGTAGTTGCAACATCTGTAGACAGCAGGGACACTTTTCCAGAGTCTGTCCGCAGCGAGGTTCTCAACGATCCCAGGGAGCAGAATCATCTGGATCAGTGGCTCAGATTGATAGACGATCATCTGCTGTTCACTCTTTCCAGCCACCTACTACTCAGTCACAGCCAAGGCCAGGAGGAAGCCAGACTGTTAGCCAGCCTCCGAGATAGCAGGCCAGAGTATTTGCACTGAGTGAAGAACATGTCCAGGAAGCACCTGATGATGTTGTTGCAGGTAACTGTTCTTTTTGTGGTTACTCTGCTAATGTATTGATTGATATGGGTGCATCCCATAATTTTATATCTGAGCGATTTGCATTGATACATGATTTGCCTGTTGAGTCATTATCTGCTGTAGTATCTGTCTCTTCACCTTTGGGGAGAGGTCTTATATCAATGAAATCTCTTAAACGTTGTATACTGCAGTATGATGGGAATGAGATTGAGATAGATTATATTGTACTCGGTTTGTCTGATTTTGACTGCATTATCGGGATTGATATGCTGACCAAGTACAGAGCTACCGTAGATTGTTTCCAGAAGATTGTAAGATTCAGAACTGAGATGGCTGATGAATGGAAATATTACGGTAAGGGTTCTAGAGCTAGAATTCTTTGATATCTGTGTTGTCTATGACTCGATTATTACAGAAAGGAGCAGAGGGATTCCTTGTGTGTTCAGTATATGTACTGAAATCGAGCCCATTATTGGCAGATTTTCCAGTGGTATGCGAGTTTGCTGATGTCTTTCCAGATGAGATTCCAGGAATGTCTCCAATCCAAGAAATAGACTTCAGCATTGAATTGATACCAGGTACTGTTCCTATTTCAAAAACTCCATACAGAATGGCACCGATCGAATTGAAAGAATTGAAAGAGCAGTTAGAAGATTTACTGGCCAAAGGTTACATCAGACCGAGTGTTTCTCCTTGGGGTGCTCCAGTACTGTTTGTTAGAAAGAAAAACGGTTCAATGAGACTCTGCATTGACTATCGGTAACTGAACAAGGCTACGATAAAAATAAATATCCTTTTTCTCGTATCGATGATTTATTTGATCAATTGCAGGGTTCTTCTGTTTATTCCAAGATCGATGTGAGATCTGGATATCATCAGCTGAGAGTCAGAGATTCTGATATATCGAAGACAGCTTTCAGAACCAGGTATGGTCACTATGAGTTTATTGTCATGTCGTTTGGTTTAACGAATGCTCCAGCTGTATTTATGGGTTTGATGAACCGTATATTTCAGAAATATCTGGATGATTTTGTGATTATCTTTATTGATGATATTCTGATTTACTCAAAGAATATGATTGATCATGCTGAGCATTTGAGAACTGTATTGAAGATTCTGAGAAATGAGAAACTGTAAGCCAAGCTGTCTAAATTTGAATTTTGGCTGAAGCAAGTGATATTTTTGGGACACATTATATCTGGAGATGGTATTTCTGTTGGTCCTAGCAAAATTGAAGTTGTGATAAGTTGGCCTAGACCGACATCAGTGCCAGAGATACGCAGTTTTATGGGTTTAGCAGGATACTATCGTCGATTTATTAAAGATTTCTCCAGTATTGCGAAGCCGATTACTCAGTTGACTCAGAAGAATGCTCTGTTTGTTTGGTCATAAGCATGTGAATCCCGTTTTCTAGAGTTGAAGACGAGATTAACCAGTCCTCCTGTATTGACTATTCCGTCAGGTACTGGTGATTTTGTTGTTTATTGTGATGCTTCTCACAAAGGAATAGGTTGTGTTTTGATGCAGCGAGGACGTGTTATTGCCTATGCCTCGAGACAATTGAAACCACATGAGACTCGCTACCCGATTCATGATCTTGAATTGGCTGCCATCGTATTTTCTTTGAAGATTTGGCGACATTATTTATACAGTGAGAAGTTTGAGATTTATTCTGATCATAAGAGTTTGAAATATTTATTTTCACAGTCAGAATTGAATATGAGACAACGAAGATGGCTTGATTTATTGAAAGATTTTGATTGTGAAATCAAATACTATCCGGGGAAATCAAATGCACCAGCTGATGCAATGCGTCGAAAGGTATGTTCTTTATCCCTATCGACGATTGGTGTTTCGAATTTGATTGAAGATTGCTGTCTTTCTGGATTAGTATTTGAGACATATTGTCAACCTCTGAGACTTTATGCTATTCAAGTCGAACCAGAGTTGATTTTTCGAATTAAAGAAGCACAGAAAGTTGATCAGAATGTTCAGAACTCGATATTGATGGTCAGATCAGGGCATCAATCAGAATATCAGGTTCGTGATGACGTGTTGTATGTGAATAATCGACTTGTTGTGCCAGATGTTTCAGATTTGAAACAACAGATTTTGACAGAAGTGCACTGTAGTCGTTTGAATATTCATCCTGGTGGCAGAAAAATATATAATGATCTGAAGAAACAGTTTTGGTGGAAACAAATGAAAGCAGACATTGCAGAGTTTGTATCCAAATGTTTAAATTGTCAACAGGTGAAAGCAGAAAGGACGAAACCAGGAGGTCTGTTGCATAGCTTATCTATTCCATAATTGAAATGAGATCATATTTCCATGGATTTTGTTATGAAGCTACCACGATCCTCCCGAGGTTGCGATGCAATTTGGGTCGTTATTGAAAGATTGACCAAATCAGCATGTTTTAATCCTTACAGAATGACATACAGACATGACCAGATGGCAGAAATCTATGTCAGAGAAGTGGTCAGATTGCATGGTCTTCCGAAGTCTATCGTATCAGATCGTGATCCTCGATTCACTTCACACTTTTGGCACAGTTTGCAACAAGCTCTAGATACAAAATTACATTTGAGTACTGCATATCATCCTCAAACCGACGGACAGTCAGAGCGGACTATCCAGACATTGGAGAATATGCTTGGAGCTGTAGTGCTAGACTTTGGCACTAGTTGGCAAGATTCTTTGCCACTTTGTTAATTCTCGTACAACAACAGCTATCAGACAAATATAGAGATGGCTCCATTTGAAGGGTTTTACGGCAAGAAGTGCAGATCCCCTCTTTATTGGGATGAGATATCTGAGGTACTTGAACTTGGACCTGATATGATTCGAGATATGACTGAGAAAGTGAAGTTGATTCAGCAGAGAATGAAGACAGATCAAGACAGACAGGCCAAATATGCAAATATTCGATGCCGACCTTTAGAGTTTGAGCAGGGAGACATAGTATTTTTGAAGATTTCTCCTTTTAGAGGCATTGTCAGATTTGGAAAGAAAGAAAAATTATCTCCTCGTTATATTGGGCCCATGTCTTTGGCAGAGGTGCCAAGTTACTGGACATTTGGTTTATATTGATGTTGCTTAGGAGTAGATCGACTCATATTGTAGAGATTCGATATAGAAGGCCAAAGTCTGGGAATAAGAAAATACAACCATCTAGCTGGGAAGAGTAGGTGGGAGACTATTGCATTCTTATTCGAACCGGGATCCCTAGATAAGAGTCGAGTCAAGATTAAGAGTCAAAGAGTTTGATTTACAGTTTTAAATCGATTCATGTTTTTCAGATTATGATACATGCTATTGATAACGGTTCTATGATTTTATATATGTTTATATGAAATGCATGTATACGTTGTTTATACTGGGAATATATTTCTCACCGGAGTTATCCGGCTGTTGTTGTGTTTGTATGTGTGCATGACAACAGGTGGGACAGAGTCAGGGTCGAGAAGAGGATGAGAGATTGAGATTAGAGTGGAGATCCGGACCCAGAAGTAGAGTTGATTTTCATCACTTGATATTTAGTGAATGAACATTATTTTGTTATGATTTACTTTTGTACAAGACTTGTATTTTGGATCATGTTGTAGATATTAAACTTGATCTTGTAAATTGAATGAGATGGGACCTACTTGTTATCGAAATTTGTACACTTGTTTATAAGGTATTCACATTAAAAATAAATAAAAAATTTACGACCCAGTTTATTTAATTGATCCATTTAATCCTAATGATGATTAAGAAGAATGAGTTAGCGTCCGGGTCCCCACACCGTGTAACCCCTTTAAATTTTTTTTTAAAATTTGAATATAAAATATAGGATTTGTTCTGTGGTTATGAATATAAAACATTGGATTGGTCTTGGGGCTCTATATCATTGTTTAATACGATTAAACGAGGTCAAGTCCCGAGTGATCTAGAATGTCATATGCTATTTATTTACTTCGGTAGTGAGAACGAGTACCAACGTCTAAGTTATGAAAGATAAGGGTTTGAACTCACGTTAGTATGTGCAGCAGTGGCCCCAAGCGAGATCCAACAAATCCCTCAACGCCAAGTAAGTATGTTCGACGTGCAAAAGAAAATATTTTCATGTTTTGAGGTATGCTAAATGTCTTTTGACCAAATTATGTTTGGGATTGGAAAGCGGTAAAGCATGACCAGGGACCAATCCACCCCGTTAAAGCATGAACGGATTTAGATCAGGATTGGAAAGCGGTAAATCATGACCAGGGACCAATCCACTAGTTAAAGCATGAACGGAGATCTCATGTATGTGGCAGTGGATTTTCCCTGTCAGCCCAGTACTGTGGTTTAGTCTGATCAGACATATTTATGTATGTGTCACTTGCTTTGAAACATGCCTTTACGCAAAATGATGTTATGTTTGCCCAAGTATGTATGATGCAAGTATGTTTAAGAAAATTCTTATGATGATGGCACGTCTACGTTTATGCTACTACGTTCATGTTTCAAGTACGTTTATGCTATTACGTTCAAGTTTCAAGTATGTACGTCTTATTTTAAAGATGCATGTTGTTTTACTACGTAGTATTTGTTATAACCAGTTTATACATGTTGAGTCTTTAAACTCACTAGACTTGATCGATGCAAGTAATGATGACTTTGAAGAGACGAGAGGTGAGGACCAGTGAGCCGGCTTGGACTGAATGGGAGGCTAAACCCGAGGACCGCCCATGTTTTAAGATTTTAAGCACGAAAATTTTTACTACTCTGATTTTACGTTTTGGTTTATGATATTTAAACAAGTATTTTTTTTCTTTAGCAAACATTATATGTCATCTATCTTATTGCAAATACTTTTGGTTGGACTGTTTATTTATGATCACAATTTGAAAGTTTATTTTATATTTAAGAAAATTTTTATTTTTTCGTAAATTTCAAGTATTTCAAAATACGGTACGTTACAGTTGGTATCAGAGCGGTGTTCTTGTAAAGGGTTATGCCTACTGCCAGTTGCGAGAAGCTCACGAAGCCACAACTCAAGTCTGTAAGTTTTAAAGTTTTAAATTCTTGCATGTAATATGTATCCAGTCATGATTTCAGCATGTACATGTTTGAGTCTAATTACGTGCATCTTATGATATTAGTATTATGTTCATGCATGTTGGGTTTACGTGTTGGGTAAATGTTGGGACAGTATGCCTCCCGACGTAGGATTGTGTGAGGAGCAGGCGATGAGAATAGGGAAGCCCAGGATGGGGAGAGGGTCGCTCCTCCTTTTCCAGCCCCAGATATGCAGGCTCAAATGCTTGCAGGGATGACTCAGTTCTTCGCACAGTTTGCTGGGAAATAGCCTGCAGTGGACACAAGGTTGAGGCCCAGACCGGAAGCAGTGTATAAGAGGTTTAGGAGGATGGATCCGAAAGAGTTCTCAGGGACTACTGACCCGATGATAGCTGAGGGATGGATTAAGTTCATCGACGTGATTTTCGCTTTTATGGAGCTGCAGGATGCAGACAGAGTGAGATGCGCCACCTTCTTGTTAATTGGAGAGGCCAGATTGTGGTGGGAAAACGCGTCTGTGTCGATTAATTTGGAGACTCTGTCTTGGGAAGGTTTCAAGGAGGTCTTCTACTCCAAGTACTTCACTGAGGAGTACGATCCAGACTGACTAGGGAGTTCATGTTGCTGCGACAGGGAGACAGCAGCGTGGCAGACTTCGTCAGGAAGTTTGAGAGGGGGTGTCACTTTGTGCCCCTAATTGCTTACGATGCCCGATAGAATCTGAGGCATTTTATGGATGGTTTGCGGCCGATCTTGCGCCGTGGTGTCAGGGTTGCTGGTTCTACAACTTATACAGTTTCCGTGTCGAGAGCTTTGGTAGCAGGGCAGGACCAGATGGACATTGAGGTCGATAGGCGTGTCAAGAGGCCCTATCAGGCACCTTGTTTTGAGGAATCTTTGTAAGTCATTAAGAAACTTAGGATTATGTGGATATGAGTACTGGTTTAGGTTATCTAAGACTACTTGGGTAGTGTAAGTTTTAATTTCAAGTTTATGAAATAGGTGATCATACGGGGATATTGGGTGAAATAAAAACAAAAGAGAATTAGTTGTATTCAACATAGGCTACCAATGGTCGAATATTAAGATTTTTATCGAGTAAGAAATCTAAAATCTTTATATGAGGATTCTAGAATTCTGTGGATTATAAGTGAAGTTGATTTATTAGAATTAGTCCATCATTAACAGGGGGAAACATTAAGCTTTATACGTTAGAATGAATTAGGTATTGAGGGTACGTCAAAGTGTGACATTCGTTCCAATAAGGAAGGTTTAAGTGTCTTAGGCCTCAACTATAATGGAATTGGGAAGAAAATAGTTTAAGCATGTGTTTGATGCTAGGAAGGTTTTATTATCTAAGCAGAATATCGATATTCTATATTTTGGGGTTTTATGGAATAATATTACTCGAAATTTAAGATTAGCAACAATCTTTATTTGGGATGTACTTGTAAATAGCTAAGTTACGTAAGTTTGGTGTCGTAAGGTAAAGATTCAATTCAAGGATCGTAGGTCAATATAATTATGGGGTTAAGATATGGTTTAACTTTTGAGTGTAGTACCAAGAAATAAAGTTGATCTGTAAATTTTGGTGCTAAGATTTCTTAGGTTGAACTGCATAAATGCTAATGTAATAGATCGATGAAAATTATGGGTATAGTATAAGGAAAGTAAGATACGATAAGCTTGAACCTCCATTTCTAATATTGGGAATTGTGTGAAAAGTCAGAATTCGAGGTCATAGTAAAGTAAAACTAAGATAGCCTTCAGAACTAGATATGGACATTACGAGTTCTTAGTAATTCCGTTTGGACTGACAAATTATTTTTATGGACCTCAACCGAGCATTTCAGCCCTAACTAGATCAGTTCGTCATAGTGTTCATTGACGAAATTCTCATTTACTCAAAGAGCCATGAGGAGCACAGTCAGCACTTGGGTACAGTTTTACAGGTCTTGCAGAGTCGCAAGTTGTTTGCAAAATTTAGCAAGTGTGAATTCTGGTTGGAGAAGATAGCATTTTTGGGTCTTATAATGTAACGCCAAAGATTCGACGATTGTCCTCACTGTACCAAGACGAGTCTTTCCAGCGTGCTTATGTCCTCACTCACACGCACCCTGGAAAACTTCCCAGGGGGTCACCCATCCCAAAATTGCCCCAAGTCTAGCACGCTTAACTTGAGAGTTCTTATGTGACGAGCTACCGAAAAGAAGATGCACTTTCGTGATATGAGTAGTAGATCTCAAATCTTTTAAGCCCTCTTCAACTATACAGTCCATTACATTGAACAGTCTCGGAATTCCTCTCACTGCCGTGTGGGATCGGTTCATTCATGTTCCCTCCACCTGGAAGCCTGCCAGAAGCCGCTCATTGTCCGTGCAACCTCATGGCACCGGCGATCACCCCCCGCCCTCTTCGGCCCTGGGCCTCACATATAATATCAAGCAGTGGTATCGAGATGGATCCAGCTAAGGTAGCAGCAATTAAGGATTGGGTTGAACCGAAGAATGCGTCAGAGATTCGCAGTTTCCTAGGCTTGGCAGGATTCTACAGGAAATTTATTCAGGAATTTTCTTCGATAGCAGTGCCACTCACTTCACTGACAAAGAAGAATGCTAAATTCGTGTGGAGTGATAAATTTCAGAAGAGCTTTGATACTTTGAAACAAGCTTTTATTTCAGTACCAGTGTTAGCCATGCCAACAGGGCAAGGCGATTTTGTGCTATACACCGATGCCTCTAAGCTCGGTTTAGGCGCAGTGTTGATGCAGCATAGCCGGGTAATAGCTTATGCATCCAGGCAGTTGAGGGTGCATGAGAAGAACTACCCGACTCATGATCTTGAGTTAGCTGCAGTTGTCTTTGCGTTGAAGTTATGGAGACATTATCTGTATGGTGAGAAATGCCTAATATTTACCGATCACAAGAGTCTCAAATATTTCTTCACGCAGAAAGAGTTGAATATGAAACAAAAACGGTGGTTGGAGTTGGCAAAAGACTACGATTGTGAAATTAGCTACCATCCGAGGAAAGCTAATGTTGTGGCAGATGCCTTGAGCCGTAAAGTTGCAGTAGTAGCACAACTGTCAGTACAGAGACCTCTTTAGTCGAAAATTCAGAGATTTGGGTTAGAGGTTTATCCTAAGGACAGAACTCCTAAGCTATCTAATCTGACATTTCAGTCTTCGCTGCTTGACTGAATCCATGAAAGTCAGCCTTCAGATGAGCAGTTACAGAAATGGCGCCGGAAGGATGAAGCCAAGGACAGTGTACTCTACACAGTTTCCGATGGTATTGCAAGGTGCAGAGGAAGGATGTGGGTGACTAGTGTTGATTCGATCAGAGAGGATATTCTGACAGAGGCACATGAATCTCCGTATTCTATCCATCCAGGAGGTACCAAGATGTACAAAGATTTGCAGATTCTGTATTGGTGGCAAGGTATGAAGCAAGGTATCCGTCGATTTGTGTCTGAATGTCTTACTTGTCAGCAGGTGAAGGCAGAGCATCAGAGGCCAGCAGGGATGCTTAAGCCACTCCGTATCCCCGAGTGAAAATGGGAGAATATCACCATGAACTTCGTTATTGGATTGCCGAGGTTAGTCAGGGGATCCAATGCTATTTGGGTTATAGTGGACCGACTAACTAAGTCGGCACATTTCTTGCCAGTGAAGACGAATTTCTCCATGACACAGTACGCGGAGCTCTATATCTGGGAGATAGTCCGATTGCACGGAATCCCAGTTTCTATTGTGTCCGACAGGGACCCAAGGTTTACATCGTCCTTTTGGAAGAGTTTGCATACAACCATGGGGACGAAGCTGCTATTCAGCACGACTTTCCACCCTCAGACAGATGGCAAGTCTGAGCGAGTGATTCAGATTTTGGAGGATTTATTGCGAGCCTGTATAATCGATTTCCATGCGACTTGGGAATCTAAGCTACCTCTAGTGGAGTTTACCTACAACAACAGTTTCCAATCATCGATTGGTATGGCTCCCTACAAGGCATTGTATGGGAGGAAGTGCAGATCGTCGATTCATTGGGATGAAGTCGGTGAGAGACCAGAACTTGGTCCAGAGATCGTTCAGCAGACTGCAGATGTGGTGGTCAAAATCCGAGACAGGATGAAGACCGCCCAGAGTCGTCAAAAGAGTTATGCTGATAAGAGAAGAAGAGATCTAGAGTTTGCCGTAGGTGACCACGTTTTTGTAAAGATAGCACCCATGAAGGGTATTATGAGATTTGGGAAGAGAGTCAAACTTAGTCCGAAGTTTATTGGACCGTTTGAAATTCTTTACAGAGTTGGAACACTAGCTTATTGTGTTGCCCTCCCACCAAATCTGGTCGGGGTACACAATGTGTTCCATGTCTCAATGCTGAGGAAGTACCTAGCTAATCCTTCGCATGTTTTGAGCTATGAGCCGTTGCAGCTTGCTCCAGATCTGTCGTATGAGGAAAGACCTGTCCAAATCCTAGACAGACAAGAGCGGAGACTTCGGAACAAGGTGACCAAGTTGGTCAAAATCCGGTGGTTGAATCAAACTGTGGAGGAAGCCACTTGGGAGACCGAGACAGATATGAAGAACCGCTACCCAAAACTGTTTGGTAAGATTTAATTTCGAGGACGAAATTTATATAAGTAGGGGAGGAACTGTAGAGCCCGAATTCAGTACACGTATAACACATGCATTTATTAAATTGTTACATAATTTATTTAAGTTGAAAATGATTTTTTGAGATGCATAACTTATGAAACTGCATTATTTCAAATTATTATGTTTATGTGATGCACGTTAAAAGTTTTCTCGAGTTTCATGTTTCAGGCGATTATTCGATGCGAGATCGAGGAGAAGAGATCGGTGACGATTTTGGCAATTTTAAAATGTGGTAAATTATTTTTAAGTTTAGATTGGGAGCATTTTTAAGTGATTTATAAGTTTTAGTATTTTAAAAGCCTAAATTATTTATTTAAATGATCTTAGAATTTTAAAACTTTTAAAGTTATGACACTTGTGCAAGTTATTTTAAATTTAGAGATTTTATTATAATTAGTGGAGGGTTAGTATTTTTAATTAGCTGTTAATTATTAATTAAGAAAAACTTTTCCCGTAATTACTATCAAACTCACGCACACACACACTCACTCACGATATCACACACACACACACATTTTATTCCACAATTCAGATTTTTATTTTTAGAACAAAACCTAGGGTTCTTAGAAGGAAGAGCAGCCGCCCTATTCCCCATGATTTCCAGCAAGTTTTCGTCACTTTCGTTGCAAAAAAATTGTTACACGATCGTGCCGGATCGACCCTCGCTTCCTTCCCGCTTCGGTGTCGTCGTTTCGGTAACGTTAAAGATTTAAAGGCATGTATATTCTATTTTTCCTGCGTCGATATCATCATATTATGTGTTGTGTTGTTTATTATGCATAAAAATCCATGCGTGATGTGCAAAGTTTGAGCAGAAAATTGTTAGATCGATTTTTGAAACGTTTTTAGATCTAAAACTCGTAATTTGCTATCATTTGAATTACTACGATTTTTCAGTCGAGTTTCTGGAAACACTTTCAACCTATGAAACGTAGAACTTTTTCATACCTTCGATTTGACAGTAAATTCAAAATATTTGGATAAGAAATGAGTGAGTTATGATTGTTTTCGTGGGATTGCTCAAACTGCGACTTTTATGAAAATTTGTCCTTGACCTGTTCTTGAAGTTATTTGTTGCTGGATTCGTTGGGCATCTCTGGGCTTGTGCTACTGTATTTAGTTATGTTATGGGATGTATTTAGGTGTTATTTGGTGGTTCGTTTGGGTCGGGATTGGCTTGGGATGTAATAGAAGTCGTAGGAAGCGAAACAATGTCGAATTACGGGTTATTGTTGTATTGAAGTTTCTTGTCGATGCTTGGGGACATTTGGGGTGTCTCTACGGGTTTGAATCAATGTAATAGCATCCTAGAATGAGTCTCAAGGTGTTGGTTCATGGTCCTTAGGCTTAGATTGGAAGAATGAATGAATAAGATAGCGAATTTTCGTGAGTTTCCATGTTAAGAGGCTACCCGGACCCCGACACGGAGTCCATGTCCTTTTTCCTTCAAAAATACGAAATTCCAGTGCTTACCCGGACCCCTACATGGGGTCCGTGTACCCCCCTTTAAATTTTTTTTTTAAATTTGAATATAAAATATAGGATTTGTTTTGTGGTTATGAATATAAAACATATGATTGGTCTTGGGGTTCTATATCATGGTTTAGTACGATTAAACGAGGTCAAGTCCCGAGTGATCTAGAATTTCATAAGCTATTTATTTACTTCGGTATTGAGCACGAGTACCTACGTCTAAGTTATGAAAGATAAGGGTTTGAACTCACGTTAGTATGTGCAGTAGTGGCCCCAAGCGAGATCCAACGAATCCCTCAACGCCAAGTAAGTATGTTCGACGTGCAAAAGAAAATATTTTCATGTTTTGAGGTATGCTAAATGTCTTGTGACCAAATTATGTATGGGATTGGAAAGCGGTAATGTCACTCCCGGAGACCGAGGTTAGTCGACACCGGCGTTATTCAACAATCACATAATTTCTAAACAACAAGCCTCATAGTACAGTATAAACCAAAACCAGTTTATATCATAAATACCATAAAAATGGAGTCATCCTTACAATAGTAACTCTGAAAAAGATAAAAATCTGCGGAAGCGTTTACAACTTGAATTAAAACTCACAAGAACATATTCTTAATTAAAATTCTTCGTGCGTCCACTATCAGTCCAAAAACTGGTGTCTGATTCTTCTTTCTCTATTACTTCTTCAGATTTATCTGGGAGGGTAGAGTAAGGGGTGAGTATTTTGGGAAATACTCAACAAGTTGGGGCCGTTCGAGCACAACATAACAAAATCATAAAAATTCGATACTTACACCTTTCATAACATGACTCATAGCACGTGCACATCATTAACCAGACATTGAGATTCATCTACTTTCAATGGTTTACTGATATCAGTCCCTAATTTTTACTCCTCTAAGGGGGCGAGGTCGTATAACGGTTATCTCCCCCACCGCATAAGGGTACGTATGGTTGAGATTCCCACCCATATCAAGTTGAATTCTCACAGTGTCAAAATATTACTCATGCCAAAAATCGTAACCAAAAGGGGTAGAAGAAGAATTTGCACTCGACCGAATTTTAAAACACACGAAATGCATAACCGAAATTCACACATTTAAAACAAGCCCACTTACCTTAATCCTTGAAGAAAAACACGAAGAATTTGAAAATCATAGAAGAATCATGTAACCGACACTTCGAAAACGCAGCATCACCATCGCCCGAAAAATCAGCAGTCTTGAAAAATTCATTTCACATTATTGAACCGTTGGATCGGGCTCTAAATTTCACAGTATGTTCAAAATTACGTCAAATAAATTATGAACGGTGGAGATCGGGTTTGGAAGTTGTTTTAACCTGCTTATGGACGAAAAACCGTAGGTATGCTGTTTCTCGCCTAAAATCTGAGCAGTTTTCTTACGAAGTCTATAAACGAAAAACTAACCGTTGGATTTTGCAAGAATTTGGATATGTTATTCGAAACATATTGAAACATATTTTGAACGGTGGAGATCGGATTCCGACTACCCGAGCGAGAGAAACGAATTTCTGAACATGAACAAAATTTTGATGACTCGTGCAGAATTTTGGGGAGACATTTCGAAAATTGGAGAGCAAAAAATCGAAAATTTGATGTGTAAATGAGGTGTAAATTCTGAATAAAAGCTTCTCCTATTTATAGGGAGGTGGCTGCTATGCTGATCGTGTATTATCCCTGCGTTTGAATTTTTGAAACAAACTTTAAATCTAGGATAATTATCATATCAAATCTTATATCTTTATCTGGTATCAATATCATATCAAATCTTATATCTCTATCTGTTATAATATTTTCAACTTTGAATTTATATCTCAAAATTTATCTGATTATATCCAAAAATTTCTTATTTAATTTCTTGTATCATTATCTATTTATTATCTCAAGTTCAAAAATATGCACATTATTATATTAAATCTCAAGCTCCAAAATATTGTACACGATATAATTATCCACTAACTTTAGATAATCTTGCAAATCTTACATCTTATAATGATATAGATACCCGAAGATTGCATAATACTAACACACTTAAATTATAGAAATATTATCATGATTACAAAATCTTGGGTTTTACATCTCTCCCTCCTTATGGGAAGTTTCATCCTCGAAACTTATGTTGGCTTAGTCTAAGAAGATGTACGAGTATTGCTCGCACATTTTCCATTCTAGTTCCCAAGTGACTTCTCTTTCAGTATGATTAGAATATCGTCTAAAATTCCTAAATCACATCCCAACGATTCTTGTTAAACATCTTAATAACTAAAGTGTTGACTTACTCATACTTTGAATTATACCTACACCACCATATTTTCTTATTATTACTTCTATTACTGCATCCATTGATAACACTATCATTGAACCAAAATTATTAGAATCATTGAATCTACGACAAATTATTGTAACCCAATAGTCGCATATCTCAAAATCATAATTTGATGAAATAGTTTCTTATGAGAGAGCTAAACCCAAATAAAAACCTTTTGAATCCAAATGTAACCCAATAATGTAACTATAACTTAAATCCAAAAAATCAATATCAATTTTTTCATTGAACATTTAATATCAAGACTAGTCTCATAATCAATCCAATATAAATCTCAAAAATCATTTCTTAAATTTTATATCAACCATGTAATGCATAAGCGGGATCCCAATTTATATTGTTTCTTATCCCAATGCTTGAAGTAATGTAAAATTCCCAAAAGTCTAACTATAACCCAATACGGTCAACCTTAAATAAACCTCAAAAGTATTATCTTAAAAAATAAAAATCAAAATTCCAATTGATTATTTCACATAAACTCTAATCTCAAATTTTCTTTTCTCATACTAAATCTTAATTTCCCATCAAGACCATGAAACTGGTTTTGCTTAACGATTTCTCAAAGCACATTTGCGTTGATAGTGAGGCTAGAATCCTCTTACCCATGTTTTTCTGATTTAAAGCGTCAGCTACCTCATTCGCTTTGCCTGGAAGGTAGCTTATCGTTACGTCAAAATAATTCAATCCATCATCTCTGCCTCATGTTCAATTCTTTCCGCGTGAACAAATACTTGAGGCTCTGATGGGGTAAGTGAAGATATCACACTTGACATCGTAAAGGTAATGCCTCATATTCATTAATGCAAAAACTACTGCGGCTAACTCAAGGTCGCGAGTTGGGTAGTTTTGCTAATACAGTTCCAATTGCCTTGATGCACATGAAATTACTCTTCCTTCTTGCATGAGCACATATCCTAGACCTTTCTTTGACGGATCTCTGTAATTGAAAAATCATTGCCTTCATCAGGCATCACTACCACCACTGTGGTCGCAAATTTCATCTTTAAAGTTTCAAAACTTTTCTCAAATTCTTTGCTCCAATTGAATTTAGAGTTCTTTTGTGAGTTTTTTAAGTTGTATTGCTATTGAGGGAAGATCTTAGAAAAATCCCAATAATAGCTTGTCAATCCTAAGAAGTTCTGAATTTTTGTCATTGTCATTGGTCTTGGCCGGTCTTTGATTGCCTCTACTTTCTTAGGATTCGCAAATACTCATGCCTCACATATTATATGACCTAAGAAAGTGACGTTCTGTAGCCGAAACTCACTTTTATTGAACTGTAATACAATTCTCTCTCCATTGACCTATGAAAAGTGAGATGGAGATGTTCTTTGTGGTCTTCTTCACTTGGTGAGTAAATGAGGATCTCCTCGGTGAACACTGCTAAAAAAGTTTGTCAAGTAATGGCTTGAACCTCTTTTTCGGAAGGCTGTTTTGGGAAAATCTTCAGCCCTGACCTTCAATTGGTAGTAGCCTGTTCTCAGGCCAAGTTTGGAGAAGTTGTAACTTCTTTAAGTTGATCGAAAAGATCGTCTATCATTGAAAGAAGATATTTATTCTCGATTGTGATCTTATTGAGTTCTCTATAATCTATACACAATCTCGTACTTCTGTCTTCCTTATTCACAAACAGTACTGGAGTTCCTTATGGAGACGTACTCGGTTGAAATTGCTTCTTGTCTAGCAATTCTTTGAGTTGTTCTTTTAGCTCGTGGACTTCAGTTGGCGTCATTCGGTATGGTGCTATTGAAATTTGTGCAACACTAAGAACCACATTGATTTAAACTCAACCTCGTGGTCCGAGAATATCCTGAGAATTCTTCCAGATAAACGTTCGGGAATTCTCACATTAATAGGGTATCTTCCAGCTTGAGCTCGATTTCTTCCTGCACTTCGTTCACCATTGCTAGGTAAACTTCTTTGCCTGATTTTATGGCTTTCCAAGTCTGGGAAGCAGAAAGAATGTATTTCTGTCTCTTGGCATTGTCATGATACCTGATTTCTTCTTGGTTCGTGATTAGGATTTTGAAATTCTTACTCCGGCAATCTGCTATTGCACTGCTCTTAGATAACCAAACCATCCATATGATGACATCGAAATCTACCAAAGTACTTGGAATCAAGTCGGCACAGAATATATGCGAATAGATACTGATTTTATTTTATCTGGAAATTATCACAATTATTATCTCAAAACATAAAACCCATATAAAATCTTGGAACTTAAATCAATATCAATATATACCTTATTGATTTAAATCCCAAAAATTATAACTCAGTCGTCATAAAATAAAATCTTATTCAACCTTGTACAAATGAAATTAATCCTCAATTAATTTTTTTGTTAAATCTTACTTGCAATAAACCTTACTTTCCTCAAGACCATGAGCTTAGAGAGCTCTAACACGAACTATTTTTATTGAATGTCTTTCTCCTTGAATCATTCTTAGTACCGTAACAAAATTCAAAACTTATTATGATGTACCTTCCTCAATGTCCAACAATAATCTCATAACTTATTTTATTCATATAAGATTGTAATCTACTAGTTATCCCAAAATAATATAAATTTCTTAACCTTAAGATATTGTCCCTCAACTTCATTTTAAACAAGATAACCCAAAATTATACATATTTAAAATTAACGCTTAGCATTCTCAAGAACCCAAATTAATGTTTACACATTTAACTATTGCCCAAAATCAACTTCCATATTGGAATATCCAAAAACTATTATAACTCTTATATCAGATTTTCATATACTAGTTTTTTTTTCCATAAATAATTTATTGTCCCCAAATCAAATATTTCATCTTAAGTCATAAGCTTAAGTCAACTCATCTCAGATAGATATAATCCCAACAATATAGGTCAATACTAATTGTTTTCTTAATAAAATTTCATGAAAATCCGATAAGCACTACAAGAAACGCGTTGAACGAGATTTTTCGAGATATTTTCCAAAAATAGAAAGTCTAGAGATAAACATATGGATTGAAAGAATACGTCGAGAGGGTTCCAAAATAGTTGACATAATCGAATTTGGAATTTTCTTCAGAAAGTTATAGGATATACGAAACTTTCCTAAAATGGAAATACGCGATTTCAGATGCCTAAACGAAGGAATTTTGCGTTTTTGGACCATGCCTCAAAACTTCGTTATGGATATTACTCATTGGGTCGTTCTGAAGGAGACTGGATCGGCTCTTTGCAAAAATCTGGCCGATTTTTTTTTTCCGATTTTTTTTTGTTAAAATTTTTCCCAACTGGATTATGAACCTGGCGGCTCTGATACCACTTAAATGTCACGTCCCGAGACCGGGTTAGTCGACACCGGCGTTATTCAACAATCACATAATTGCTAAACAACAAGCCTCGTAGTACAGTATAAACCAAAACCAGTTTATATCATAAATACCATAAAAATGGAGTTGTCCTTACAATAGTAACTCTGAAAAAGATAAAAATCTGCGGAAGCGTTTACAACTTGAATTAAAACTCACAAGAACATATTTTTAATTAAAATTCTTCATGCGTCCACTATTAGTCCAAAAACTGGTGTCTGATTCATCTTTCGCTATTACTTCTTCTGATTTATCTGGGATGGTAGAGTAAGGGGTGAGTATTTTGGGAAATACTCAACAAGTGGGGGCCGTTCGAGCACAACATAAGAAAATCATAAAAATTCGAAACACACACCTTTCATAACATGACTCATACCACGAGCACATCATTAACCAGACACTGAGATTCATCGACTTTCAATGGTTTACTGATATCAGTCCCTAATTTTTACTACTCTAAGGGGGCGAGGCCGTATAGCGGTTATCTGCCCCACCGCATAAGGGTACGTATGGTTGGGATTCCCACCCATATCAAGTTGAATTCTCACAGTGTCAAAATATTACTCATGCCAAAAATCGTAACCAGAAGGGGTAGAAGAAGAATTTGCACTCGACCGAATTTTAAAACACACGAAATGCATAACCGAAATTCACACATTTAAAACAAGCCCACTTACCTTAATCCTTGAAGAAAAACACGAAGAATTTGAAAATCATAGAAGAATCATGTAACCGACACTTCGAAAACGCAGCAGCACCATCGCCCGAAAAATCAGCAGTCTTGAAAAATTTATTGCGCATTATTGAACCGTTGGATCGGGCTCAAAATTTCACAGTATGTTCAAAATTACGTCAAATAAATTATGAATGGTGGAGATCGGGTTTAGAAGTCGTTTCAACCTGCTTATGGACGAAAAACCGTAGGTATGCTGTTTCTCGCCTAAAATCTGAGCAGTTTTCTTACGAAGGCTATAAACGAAGAACTAACCGTTGGATTTGGCCAGAATTTGGATATATTATTTGAAACATATTGAAGCATATTCTGAACGGTGGAGATCGTATTCCGACTAACCGAGCGAGAGAAACGAATTTCGGAACATGAACAAAATTTTGATGACTCGTGCAGAATTTTTGGAAGACATTTCGAAAATTGGAGAGCAAAAACTCGAAAATTTGATGTGTAAATGAGGTGTAAATTCTGAATGAAAGCTTCTCCTATTTATAGGGAGGTGACTGCTATCCTGATCGTGTATTATCCTTGCGTTTGAATTTTTGAATCAAACTTTAAATCTAGGATAATTATCATATCAAATCTTATATCTTTATCTGGTATCAATATCATATCAAATCTTATATCTCTATCTGTTATAATATTTTCAACTTTGAATTTATATCTCAAAATTTACCTGATTATTTCCAAAAATTTCTTATTTAATTTCTTGTATCATGATCTATTTATTATCCCAAGTTCAAAAATATGCACAATATTATCTTAAATATCAAGCTCCAAAATATTGTACACGATATAATTATCCACTAACTTTAGATAATCTTGCAAATCTTACATCTTATAATGATATAGATACCCGAAGATTGCATAATACTAACACACCTAAATTATAGAAATATTATCACGATTACAAAATCTTGGGTTTTACAGGTAAAGTATGACCAGGGACCAATCCACGCCGTTAAAGCATGAATAGGTTTAGATCAGGATTGAAAAGCGGTAAATCATGACCAGGGACCAATCTACCCGTTAAAGCATGAACGGGGATCTCATGTATGTGGCAGTGGATTTTGCCTGTCAGCCCAATACCGTGGTTTAGTCTTATCAGGCGTATTTATGTATGGGTCACTTGCTTTAAAACATGTCTCTACGCAAAATGATGTAATGTTTGCCCAAGTATGTATGATGCAAGTATGTTTAAGAAAATTCTTATGATGATGGCACGTCTACGTTCATGTTTCAAGTACGTTTATGCTATTACGTTCAAGTTTCAAGTATGTACACCTTATTTTAAAGATGCATGTGGTTTTACTACGTAGTACTTGTTATGCCCAGTTTATACATGTTGAGTCTTTAGACTCACTAGACTTGATCGATGCAGGTGATGATGACTTTGAGGAGACGAGAGGTGAGGACCAGTGAGCCGGTTTGGACTGAGTGGGAGGCTAAACCCGAGGACCACCCATGTTTTAAGATTTTAAGCACGAAAATTTTTACTACTCTGATTTTACGTTTTGGTTTATGATGTTTAAACAAGTATTTTTTTTCTTTAGCAAACTTTATATGTCATCTATCTTATTGCAAATACTTTTGGTTAGACAGTTTATTTATGATCACAATTTGAAAGTTTATTTTATATTTAAGAAAATTTTTATTTTTCCGCAAATTTCAAGTAGTTCAAAATACGGTACGTTACATGAGATCCTCGGTCATGCTTTACCGGGTGGATTGGTCCCTGGTCATGCTTTACCGCTTTCCAATCCTGATCTAAACCCGATCATGCTTTACCGTGGTGGAGAGGTCCTCGGCCACGTTCACCGACTTTCAACCCCATTCATAATTTGGTCACAAAACATTTATCATACCTCAAAAACATAAAAATATTATCTATTGCACGTCGAACATACTTACTTGATGTTGAGAGATTCGTTGGATCTCGTTTGGGGCCACTGCTGCACATACTAACATGAGTTCGAATACCTATCTGGCATTACTTAGACGTATATTCATGCTCATACCCAAAAATAACAAATTTCCTTATCACATTCTAAATCTCTCGGGACTCGACCTCATTTAATCATCGTACTAAATCATGAAATCAAACCCCAAAACAATCCCTAAAATTTAATATTTTTTTAGGAGTACACGGACCTCATGTAAGGGTCCGGGTAGATGCTGAAATTTTGAATTTCGAAGGAAACAAGGGCACGGACCCCGTCCCGTGTAAGGGTTCGGCTTTGGGTCCATGTACTACTGGAATTGTGAACAAACGGAATTCCCTACACTTGTGACTTAATCCTACTCCCTCGATCATACGAACCGTGAACGAACACCTCAAGACCCATCCTAGGATGCTATGGCACTGATTCAAACTCAAACAAACGCCCCAAAACAAATACGCATCACAAACAACATAACACAACCCGTGAACACGATAATTTAACATCGAAGCTTTTCCTACGATTTCTAATGCACCTAAGGACTATCGACACGAAACGAAGTATCAAAACTCATCCCAACATCATACTCACAATACTTAAATGCAACAGCGATCACCCAACGATTCCCTACGAAGCCTGCAACAATTAAAATTTAAGAACACGTCAAGAACACATTTTCAGAAAGTTACAGTTTGAGCAGTCCAACAAAAACGTTCATAACTCAATCGTTTCTTATCAAAAAATTACGAATTTACTGTCAAATTGAAGGTATCAAAAAGTTCTACGTTTTATATGTTGAAAGGTTTTCCAGAAAACCGACCGAAAAGTCAAAGTATTTAAATTGACAGCAAATTTCGAGTTTTGAGATCCAAAAATCCTTTTAAAAGCGATCCAATCATTATTGCTCAAACTTTGCACAACATACATGAATTTTTACACATAATAAACATAAGAAAATATAATATAACAATCCATGTAGAAACAAAAGACTATACATGCCTTTTGATATTTAACGTTACCGAAACGACGACACCGAAACGGGGATGATGCGAGGGACGATCCGAGACGAACGTGGCACGATTTTTCTTGAAGAAATGCACGAGAATTTACTGAAAATTTTGAAGGGGAGTGGCTGTTGGGAAAGGGCTTAGAACCCTAGCTATTCTCTCAAAAAAAAAATTAAAACAAACTAAAATGAAATGTGTGCGGGTGTGTAACGTATATGGGTGTGTGTAAAAGTGTATGTGTGCGCGTTATTGTGTGAGTTAATAATAGGGTTAATTAGGGGCTAATCATGCCGAGGTAGATAATTAATAATATAAAAAATATACTAATATAATTACTTATCCACATTAAAAGTTTTAAATAACCTAATTTACAATGTTTAAGAATTCCTACTACATTTAAAAAATATCCTAATTACCAAAATAAATTCCATAACTGCTAAACTTTAAAAGTTAAAAAAAATCTTAAAATCACCTAATAATCAAATTAGGCTTTTGAAAACTTAATAAATCATTTAAAATGTCTCAATTCTACTTAAAATAAAATAGCACATTTTAAAATTGCCAAAATCGTCGCCGGTTTTTTTTTCTCGATCCCGCGTCGAATAATCGCCTGAAACATGAAACTCATTAAATCAATTTAACGAGCATCATACAAACATAAATAATTTAAAATAATGGAATTTCATACATCATGCATCATTAAAAAAGTATTTTGAACTTAAATTTATAATTTAACAATTAAATAAATGCATAGGTTTTACGTGTACTGAATTTGGGCTCTACAGTTCCTCCCCCACTTATATAAATTTCGTCCTCGAATTTACATCTTACCAAACAACTCTGGGTAGCGATTTATCATATCTGCCTCGGTCTCTCAAGTGGCCTCCTCCACTGATTGATTTAGCCACAGGACTTTGACCAGCTTGGTCACCTTGTTCCGAAGTCTCCGCTCCTGTCTGTCTAGGATTTAGACAGGTCTTTCCTCATACGACAGATCTGGAGCAAGCTGCAATGGCTCATAGCTCAAAACATGCGAAGGATTCACTAGGTACTTCCTCAGGATCGAGACGTGGAACGCATTGTGTACACCGGCCATATTCGGCGGTAGAGATACACGATAAGCTAGTGTCCCAACTCTGTGAAGAATTTCGAACGGTCCAATAAATCTCGGACTAAGCTTGCATCTCTTCCTAAATCTCATAACACCCTTTATAGGTGCTATCTTTACAAAAACGTGATCACTTGCGGCAAACTCAAGATCTCCCTTCTTCTCTTGTTAGCATAACTCTTTTGACGACTCTGGGCTATCTTCATCCTATCTCGGATCTTGACCACAACATCTGCAGTCTGCTGAACAATCTCTGGACCAAGTTCTAATCTCTCACCGACTTCATCCCAATGAATCGGCGATCTGCACTTCCTCCCATACAATGCCTCGTAGGGAGTGATAAGTGTAATTTATTTCACTTTTATTACTTGTTTTTAATTTAGAATTATGTGATTATTGAGCAGTTTATTTGATTTGTTGTTGTTTTTGTTGTTATAGTTTGGAAGTATAGAATAAGAGTGTGAAGTATTAAAAGTGTTGAATTGGAAAGTGCAAAAAGATAAAAAAAATACAGTAGCTGCAGCGCACCCGCGCTTATTCATGTACCGCACCCACGGTAAGCTAGTGCACCTGCACTGAAATAGGCAGCGCACCTGCGCTCATACACCAGAAAGAGGACCGCACCCGCGGTCTGATCTTCACCGCACCCGCGGTCTTCGAAAAGCAGAATCCGAAAATTCTGTAACTTTGTGTGCTGCGCGTGGAAGTTTGAGAATTTTGTGTGCTACGACTTCTATCTTGTCTGCACTATAATAAGACATCATTTGCTACTATCTAGGGTATTGGGGAGCCAAGGAAAGAGTGAAGGAGGCTACTACTAGATTGAAAATCAAATTCATCAAGTTTGGAAGAAATCTTTTGTACAACTCCGGGAACGGAATCAGCTCTTCAAACTCTTGTTCTAAGTTCTTCTTTCCATTGTTTTTCATTTGTTATGTCTTATTTTAAAACCATGTTTTGTTGTTTTGATTTTGTTATTATGAACTAATTTTTAATTCTAGAGGAATGATGGAACAAAACTAAAAACCATGTGTTAGAATTTATAAATTAAGTTATTTAAGTTCTTCATATTGTTCATTTGTATTGTTCTAATCTTAATGCTTTCAATTTATCGGCCATATTTTGAATGATTTATATGTTTACAATTTATCACTCGGAAGAGGAAATTATAAACAAGAGAAAGATCAAATACATCAATGGTATTTATAGAGTTCGGAAGGCCTATAATGCTATCGAAGCCTATAGAGAATCTAGTGCTTGTTGTGTTATTTAATTGTAAATTGTTGATGGGAATGTCACAATTCATTTTTAGATAACAAATATCTACTTATTACTTGGAAGAGGGAGTAGATAATAATAGGATTTTTTGCTAATGAATAAAAAGGACTTTTATAACAAAGCTAATAAGAATTACACATGGTGGATAGTTGCGTGAAATCGGACCTCTAGATCTTTTATCTCATTGTTATTTGCTAAAATTTGGTGTTATATATATCTATATTTATTTATTTTTAAATCCATTTTCAATTTAGTCATTCATAAAATCAAATCCTTAAATTGATTTTTCTAAATAAAGTCAAGACTATTTTAATCACAAGCATTAATATACGTTTATATACACACTCCTCGTGGGATCGACACTTGTACTCAATAATATATTTTACTATAACTTGACGTCGTGCGCTTGCGTGCAATCAAGAAAACACGCAACAAGTTTTTGGCGCCGTTGCCGGGGAATGTTTATTTTAAATTTATATTAGTATTGTTACCAATTAGTCTTGATTTTAATTTAGAGTTGGTTTTATTGTATTACATTAAACATTGATTTGTTTCTTATCATTGTTTGACAGTGCATGCGAAGATCGCAAAATCTTGACTTGCTTATCTTTGATCCTGAGATCGAAAGAACCGCAAGAAGATTAAGAAAGGCAAGAAGAGAAGAGATTCAAGCAATGGCTGACAACAGAGATAATGAAAATCCACCCCCTGCAATACCCATCAGAGATCATTTTAGGCCAGTATTAAATACTCATTATTCAGGAATAGCACGAGGGACTATTAATGCAAACAACTTTGAACTCAAGCCTGCATTAATAAACATGTTTCAACAGAATCAGTTTGGGGGAGCAGCTACCACAGATCCTCATCTACATCTCAGAACATTCCTTGAAATCATTGACACGGTAAAAATAAATGGTGTTTCTGATGATATAATTCGATTGCGTTTGTTTTCTTTTTCTCTTAGGGACCAAGCAAGAGGATGGCTCCAATCGCTTCCTTTGGGGAGTATCACTACATGGCAGGAGTTAGCAACCAAGTTCCTTGCTAAATATTTTCCACCTGCGAAGTCTGCACAGTTGAAAATTGAGATAAGTACTTTTAGGCAGACTAACTTTGAGCAATTATATGAGGCATGGGAACGGTATAAGGAGTTGTTGAGGAGGTGTCCAAACCATGGTTTTGAAGATTGGGTGCAGATTGAATTGTTTCACAATGGTTTAAATGGACAAACAAGAGGCACTGTGGATGCAGCAGCTGGTGGCACGATATATGCAAAATCACGTGATCAAGCATATGATTTGCTTGAACAGATGACCATTAACAGTTATCAGTGGCCATCTGAGAGGTCAGGAGTAAAGAAGCCAGCTGGGATTTATGCCATAGATCCTATTACATCACTCACAGCACAAGTTTCAGCTTTAACAACTCAAATTGCAGCTATGAATAAAGCTAGTACAACAGAGGTTGAAAATGCATCGGTTGTTAGTGAAGAACCACATATTCCTGATGAGGCTCATTATATCAACAATAGGAATTTTGGTGGCTACGGAGGATATCGAGGTAACCCTCCCCCTAACACTTATCATCCTGGTTTGAGAAATCATGAAAATTTTTCATATGCTAATAATAAGAATGTGTTGAATCCTCTACCGGGGCTAAATACATCAAAGGTGGAAGGAAAACCTTCTCTTGATGATCTAGTTGGGACATTTGTTGCTGAATCTAGTAAAAGGATGGCTAGGACTGAATCTCGTCTTGATGGCATGGAAACTCACATGGGAAATATGGGTTCCACAATGAAATCATTGGAGACACAGATTGGACAGTTGGCTAATGCATTGAGAGATCAAAATAGAGGTCAATTCCCAAGTAATACTGAAGTGAATCCAAAGGAGCAATGCAAAGCTGTAACTTTGAGAAGTGGAAGAGAACTTGAGGCTAAAAAATCCAAAGAGAATGAGGAAAGCGAGAAGACAGTTGAAGAAGTTGAAACCGAGGGATCCAAAGCTGAAGTTGAAGTTGAACAACCTCCAGTGTTTAAGCCGACTCTTCCATACCCACAGAGATTTAGGAAGAAGATTATTGATGATCAATTTGCAAAATTTTTGGAAATTTTAAAGAACATTCACATCAACATTCCATTTGCTGATGCTTTAGAGCAAATGCCAAACTATGCAAAGTTCATCAAAGATGTGATGTCAAAGAAGAGGAAGTTGCAAGAATTCGAGACAGTGAAATTGACCGAAGAGTGTAGCGCCATTCTCCAAAAGAAGCTACCACAAAAACTAAAAGATCCAGGGTGTTTTACTATTCCTTGCATTATTGGTGGTACTAATGTTAATAAAGCTTTATGTGATCTTGGAGCGAGTATTAATCTTATGCCATTTTCTACTTATAGGGACTTGAAGCTTGGGGAGGTAAAACCAACCACTATAACTTTGCAACTTGCAGATAGGTCACTCACCTATCCTCGTGGAATTGTTGAAGATGTTTTGGTAAAAGTTGACAAGTTTATCTTCACCGCTGATTTTGTAATACTTGATATGGAGGAAGATCAAGATTCTCCATTGATTTTTGGGCGACCCTTCTTAGCCACTGGGAAAGCATTGATAGATGTACACAAAGGAGAACTCACCTTGAGAGTTGGTGGGGAAGCTGTGATATTCAACATCTATAAGGCTATTAAAGGTAATGACGAGGTGAGTACTTGTAAAAGCATTGATATAATTGACTCTTGTGTTGCTGAGATTGGTATAAGTCATACAATAAAAGATCCATTAGAAAGATGCCTTTCTAGTACTGTTGGTAGAGTTGATGATGATGATTGGGAATTGAGAGAGCAACTTTTGGCTCTTGAGGAGTTGCCAAAGGTGAAGGAAGCCGCAAAGGAGAAGTTGGATGAAGAAAAGTATTCAGAGATTATACATTCATCCCCTGTTTTGAAGGAATTGCCAAGTCATCTTTGCTATGCTTTCTTGGGTGAGAAGTCGACATATCCGGTAATTATCTCTTCCTTTCTTACTTTAGATGAAAAAGAGAAATTGTTGAGAGTGTTGAGGAAATTTAAAACTGCATTTGGGTGGTCGATTTCTGATATCAAGGGGATTAGTCCCACCATATGCATGCATAGGATTTTAATGGAGGAGTCATACGCTCCTTATGTGGATCATCAGAGAAGGTTAAATCCAGCCATGAAAGAGGTAGTGAAAAATGAAATGTTGAAATTGTTAAATGCTGGAGTTATATATGCTATTTCTGACAGCAGTTGGGTGTCTCCTGTGCAAGTAGTGCCTAAAAAGGGTGGAATGACTGTGGTAAAGAATGAAAATGATGAACTAATATCTACTCGTACTGTAACTGGATGGCGAGTATGTATTGATTTTAGGAAGTTGAACAACGCCACACGGAAAGATCATTTTCCATTACCTTTTATTGATCAAATGCTTGATAGACTTGCTGGTTATTGTCACTACTGTTTTTTAGATGGTTATTCAGGTTATAACCAGATCGCTATAGCACCGGAGGATCAAGAGAAGACAATTTTCACGTGCCCCTATGGCACGTTTGCTTTTAGGAGGATGCCTTTTGGGTTATGTAATGCACCTGCTACTTTTCAGAGGTGTATGATGGCCATATTTGCAGACATGGTGGAAGACATCATGGAAGTTTTCATGGATGATTTCTCGGTATTTGGCTCTTCATTTTATCACTGTTTACATAATATTTCCCTTGTTTTGCAGAGATGTCAAGAAAAGAACTTAGTTCTTAATTGGGAAAAATGTCATTTTATGGTCCAAGAGGGTATTGTTCTTGGACATAAAGTGTCTTCTAAGGGATTAGAGGTAGACAGAGCCAAAGTGGTTACAATTGAAAAGCTTCCACCACCGAAGAACATCAAAGGGATAAGGAGTTTCTTAGGACACGACGGGTTTTATCGTAGATTTATCAAAGATTTTTCGAAGATTACTAAACATTTGTGTAATTTGCTTGAAAAAGAATCTACTTTTATTTTTGATGATGATTGTCTGCAGGCATTTGAGAAGATTAAGAAGGCATTGGTGAAAGCAACAATCATGATAGTACCAGATTGGAAGGAGCCCTTCGAATTGATGTGCGATGCTAGTGATTATGCAGTAGGTGTGGTGTTGGGCCAAAGGCGTGATAAATTTTTTAGATCAATCTACTATGCAAGTCGAACCACGGATGCTGCACAACAAAATTACACAACTACTGAAAAGGAGATGCTTGCAGTAGTATTTACATTTGACAAGTTTAGACCCTACTTGGTCGGCACAAAGGTAATTGTTTTCACTGACCATGCAGCTATTCGATACCTTTTTGCCAAGAAGGATACAAAACCACACTTGATAAGGTGGATTTTATTGCTCCAAGAGTTTGATTTTGAAATTAAGGATAGGAAGGGGCGTGAAAATCAAGTAGCCGACCACTTGTCACGGCTCGAACTTGAAGAGAAAAAAGAGGAAAGAATCATCAAAGAAGCATTTTCAGATGAACAGTTGTTTGAGGTAAATTCTATACTCCCTTGGTTTGCTGATATAACTAATTTCTTGTCTTGTGGTGCTCTTCCTCCAGATTTGACTTATCATCAAAAGAAGAAATTCTTTCACGATGCAAAGTTTTACCTATGGGATGATCCATATATCTTCAAGAGATGTGCTGATCAGATGATTAGAAGATGCGTAGGGGAGGAAGAAGCGAAAGTTATTCTTGAACAATGCCACTCTTCGCCATATGGTGGACACTTTGGAGCATCAAGAACATCAGCAAAGGTATTACAGTCTGGTTTTTATTGGCCTACTTTGTTCAAAGATAGTTATACCTTAGCAAAGTCATGTGATAGATGCCAAAGGGTTGGAAATATTTCTAGACGCCATGAGTTCCCATTGACCAATATTTTGGAAGTGAAACTTATTGATGTTTGGGGTATTGACTTCATGGGACCATTCCCATCTTCTTTTGGTCAATCTTATATTTTGCTTGCTGTGGATTACGTGTCAAAATGGGTGGAAGCAATTGCCACCAATACTAATGATGCTCGAGTGGTTGCTAAGTTTGTTCACAGGAACATATTCACAAGATTTGGGACACCAAGAGCCATAATTAGTGATGAAGGTACACATTTTTGTAATAAAATATTTAACTCACTTTTGGCTAAATATGATGTAAAGCATAAGGTGACCCTGGCATACCACCCACAAGCAAATGGACAAGCTGAAGTATCCAACCGGAAGATTAAGCAGATATTGGAGAAAACGGTGAAGACAAACCATAAGGATTGGGCACTGAAGTTGGATGATGCTTTATGGGCGTACAGAACTGCACACAAGACACCTATTGGGATGTCACTCTATAGGTTGGTCTTTGGTAAGGCTTGTCACTTACCACTGGAATTGGAACACAGAGCTTTTTGGGCCGTGAAAAAGCTTAACTTTGACATGAAGGCATCTGGTGAGCAGCGGCTATTGCAATTGAATGAGATGGAGGAGTTAAAAAATGAAGCTTATGAGAACGCAAAAATCTACAATGAGAAGACCAAGAAGTGGCATGACAACCATATCTTGCACATAAATTTCGAGCCCGGACAACAAGTACTGTTGTTCAATTCACGCCTCAAACTGTTTCCTGGTAAGCTAAAATCAAGATGGTCGGGGCCATTTACAATAGAATCAGTCCAACCATATGAAGCCATTGAGCAAAAGTGCAATGACGGAAAAATGTTTAAAGTAAATGGACAACGGATCAAGCATTATTATGGGACTGAAGTAAGGCATATTGACAACGTTCCTTTAGGCGGATCGACTTGATGTAAACTGGTGGTAGTCGGGCTGAAGACGTTAAACCAAGCGCTTATTAGGAGACAACCCAAATTTTTGTTTCTCTATTGCATTTTGTTTTTTGTTTTGTTTTTTTGTTTTTTTGTTTTTTTTCTTGTATTCTTATTTTAGGATGTGTATTTTTGATATAATATGTTCTTTTATCTTCCCAATATCTTATGAACTCAATTGTGTTTTTCAGGATTAAAATTTGAGGAGAAAACCATTTCTGATAGTGCACCCGCGCTGGAAATCACCGCACCTGCGGTAGTTGATGAAAGAAAAAATAAAATTTTCCAGTACCTACACCGCACCCGCGGTCTCTTTTGGAGCGCACCCGCGGTGCTTATTGAAGAAAAAAACATAAAATTCCAGTAGCCATACCGCACCCGTGGTGTAATTTACACCGCACCCGTGCTACATTTCCAGAGTCAACACCGCACCGCGGTGCAAAAAGCAGCGCACCCGCGGTCGCTGAAGATCGAAAACTTAAAATGTAGTTTTAGCGCACCCGCGGTAAGTTCTTAGCGCGCCCGAGGTCGATCATTTTAAATTCAGAAAGGGGTAGAAATTGGACATAACCGATGAACCTTTCTCCCAAATTTCTCCTTCACTTCGAAAATCTTTCTCAAGAACACATTCCACACTCAAATTTTGTTTCTCCAAGCACAAATTTACCACTCACACCTACATAACTTCACTCATTCCACTCAATCTCCATCTTCATTCCACAAAATCAACATCAAACCTAGGGTTTGAAAGGAGGCTTGAAAATTTCACCCAATGATTGAAAGGAGCTTTGATTTTGTTCTTACAAGAAACAATTCAACACTCAAGGTGAGCCATTCCATAGTACATTTGCTTTCAAATTCAAAATTATGGGTGTCATTGGCTATGGAAGAAAATTGAATTTTAGTGGAGTACAATCTTGATATTGTTGATTGAATTGGTGTGTATATTGTTGAGGTGTAGTTATTGTGGTTAACAAGTTTGGGGGTGTGAAAGAATCATCTAGTTTTGTGAATTAGATTGAAGGGAAAGTTGGTGATTTGAAGGTGTTTGATAAAATGCCTCCAAGAAAGAAACAATCAAAGGGTGCATCGTCATCTGCAAATTATGATGCAAACAAGTTTTGGGACGAGAAAGTGGAGGAAAACTATGGCAAAATTCTAAACAAGAGCATTGTGAAAGAGAGGGGCTTTGACTTGAGCTTCCCACGAACTGGGATTCATGCTTACTGCTAGGCATTAGGAGGAGCTTGGCAAGCCACCACCGGATGCGGTTATTTCCTTGGTAAGAGAATTTTATGCTAACCTTAAGGTTAAGCATGATCACTTGAAGGTTTTGGTGCGAGGAAAGATGGTAGCTTTTGATGCGCATACCATCAACACAATGTATGGTATCCCTCCAATGATGCATGATGAATATGAACAATACCGGAACGAGGAAGTTGATTATAATGATATTCTTCAGACTATTTGCATCGAGGGAGCAGAGTGGCGAATGAGAGAAGATGTTCATTTAAGCCTGGCCAAATCTGATCTGAAAAATGTTGCCAAAGATTGGTATTCCTTCATTTCGGCTAGGATTAAGCCCACTGAACATACTACCACCGTCATCAAGGAGAGGGCAATCCTGATTTTTTGCATCTTAACGGGAAAGACAATTGATTTAGGTCAATTGCTTCAGAACTCAATGTTAGATTATGCAAAAGGTAACTCTCCTAGTGGCCTACTCCACCCTTCTCTTATCAAAGACTTATGCCATTATGCGGGAGTGACTTGGGCAGCAAACGAAGAATTGTTGAAACCAAAAAATGCCATTGTGGTAATTCAACCACATAGGTCACTGACATCTGATCAACAAGATACACGTGAAGCTCAAAGAGAATTCAACCGAAGAGCTGCAGAAAGACGTGACCATGCTCAGGCCCAACAACAACGAACACAACCGCAACGAAGAAATGTGCGAGAAAGATTAACTTATTTGGAAGAGGAGATGCGCCAACAACGCCAAGACATGGACGCGTTTCGGTTTAGGACCGATACATTCATGGATTATATGATGGATTTCACGTCTGTCTTGGCTCAACAATTTCCATCAGCTTCCACATCTGGTAATCCATTTCCACAACCTCCGCAATGGCCACCCGCATATGATCCGCCTGAGTACCACCCACCACAAGAAGGAGCAGATGATGAGGATGACAATGACCACTGACGGTCATTGTCCGAGGTATGTGTATTCCTCTAACTTTCATGATCATTTACATCGAGAACGATGCACATATTTAAGTATGGGGGAGAGATGTTGTGTTTGTAGTGTTAGTTTTATTTGAGTATTTTTATTTACTTTTGAGTTTGCTTTTGTGTTTGTAGTGTCTTAGTCATGAAATTTTGTATTTGAAATGGCCAATGATGAAAAAATTTGTGTGTTGAGAAGAAAGATAACACATTTCATTCATGTTCATCAATCAATTTGAAAAATTTAGAGAACAATCATGAGATTTGGTAAATTTGAGACTTATAAATTCTAAACAACTCTGCGATTTTCATTTGATATTGAAATAAATTTTTGCAAACACATATATGATTGAGGCAATCTTTGATTTTATTTGGGCCTATTTATATTGTTCATAAATATTCATTTGAAGCCCTCTTGAGCCTATATGAGAAAAGAATTGTGTTCTTGAAATTTCTTGGAAGCCAAGCACTTTTCTTTTGAATATATATGTATTTGGTTGATGCATTGAGACATCACTTTTCACGATGATTAGATTCTATTTTGTGTTAGTGAATTGAGATTTTGTCTAGAACTATCCAAACAGCACTCGAGGCGAAATACGGACAAACTATGATTTAGGTGATTTTTTGGACCGATTGAGCCTTTCAAGCTACCGAATAAAATTTTTATCATTTGTCACCTCTTTGTAGCTTATATGAATTCGAATGGCACAAGTTAATATGTGTAAAAGACCCCCATTCGATATCCTTTCAAGTAGCCCACATTTACCAACCCTTTGAATATCTTATACAATTATTTCCTACCTTCTCAAGGGAGTAAGAATTCAAAAGATTAAAGAAAGTGATATTCTCCTACAAAAGAAAAGAAAAGAAAAATGATGAATGATGTTTGATTGAAGAAGTTGGAGAAAAAGAGATGAAATGAATAAAAAATGGAGATAAAAGAAAAAATGGAGTATGCAAAAGAGATAAAAATTCAATTTACTCCCTTATTTGAATTCCTAATCTTCATTTGTAGCTATAAACCAAGGCCTAACATTACAACCATTGAAAATCTTATTAACCTAGTCATAGTTGTCCAATATACTAGTGGAGAGGGATTGGGAGGATCAAGCCTATGGACAATCGATAAACACTTACATTGAGTATGAATTTTGATCAATTTTACACACACCTCATTGCATTAAATATTTATTGGGCACTCCTTTCTTGAATATTGCTTTGAACCCAATTTTTACCGGAAAAGACCTCTTGATTTGTGTTTGTAAAAATTGAAATTGATTGAGAATGTTTTGAAACATGAGTTGAAGAGATTAGAAGTTAAGAAAATTAACCGATTTCATGATTATATCCGGATGAAAAATTGGTTGGATTGATTTAACTTGTGATTGCATGAAGATTTAGTTAAATTATCTCAGTAGCTGCAGCGCACCCGCGCTTATTCATGTACCGCACCCGCGGTAAGCTAGTGCACCCGCACTGAAATAGGCAGCGCACCTGCGCTCATACACCAGAAAGAGTACCGCACCCGCGGTCTGTTCTTCACCGCACCCGCGGTCTTCGAAAAGCAGAATCCGGAAATTCTGTAACTTTGTGTGCTGCTCGTGGAAGTTTGAGAATTTTGTGTGCTACGACTTCTATCTTGTCTGCACTATAATAAGACATCATTTGCTACTATCTAGGGTATTGGGGAGTCAAGGAAAGAGTGAAGGAGGCTACTACTAGATTGAAGATCAAATTCATCAAGTTTGGAAGAAATCTTTTGTACAACTCCGGGAACGAAATCAGCTCTTCAAACTCTTGTTCTAAGTTCTTCTTTCCATTGTTTTTCATTTGTTATGTCTTATTTTAAAACCATGTTTTGTTGTTTTGATTTTGTTATTATGAACTAAGTTTTAATTCTAGAGGAATGATGGAACAAAACTAGAAACCATGTGTTAGAAGTTATAAATTAAGTTATTCAAGTTCTTCATATTGTTCATTTGTATTGTTCCAATCTTAATGCTTTCAATTAATTGGCCATATTTTGAATGATTTATATGTTTACAATTTATCACTCGGAAGAGGAAATTATAAACAAGAAAAAGATCAAATACATCAATGGTATTTATAGAGTTCGGAAGGCCTATAATACTATCGAAGCCTATAGAGAATCTAGTGCTTGTTGTGTTATTTAATTGTAAATTGTTGATGTGAATGTCACAATTCATTTTTAGATAACAAATATCTACTTATTACTTGGAAGAGGGAGTAGATAATAATAGGATTTTTTGCTAATTAATAAAAAGGACTTTTATAAAAAAGCTAATAAGAATTACACATGGTGGATAGTTGCGTGAAATCGGACTCTAGATCTTTTATCTCATTGTTATTTGCTAAAATTTGGTGTTATATATATATCTATATTTATTTATTTTTAAATCCATTTTCAATTTAGTCATTCATAAAATCAAATCCTTAAATTGATTTTTCTAAATAAAGTCAAGACTATTTTAATCACAAGCATTAATATACGTTTATATACACACTCCTCGTGGGATCGACACTTGTGCTCAATAATATATTTTACTATAACTTGACGTCGTGCACTTGCGAGCAATCAAGAAAACACGCAACAGGGAGCCATACCTATAGATGATTGGAAGCTGTTGTTGTATGTAAACTCCACAAGAGGTAGCTTTGATTCCCAATTCCCGTGGAAATTGATCACACAAGCTCTCAACAAATCCTCCAAAATCTGAATCACTCGCTCAGACTGGCCATCTGTCTGAGGGTGGAAAGCCGTGTTGAATAGCAGCTTCGTCCCCATGGTTGTATGCAAACTCTTCCAAAAGGATGATGTAAACCTCGGGTCCCTGTCGGATACAATAGAAACTGGGATTCCGTGCAATCGGACTATCTCTCGGATATAGAGCTCCGTGTACTGCGTCATGGAGAAAGTCGTCTTCACTAGCAATAAATGTGCCGACTTAGTTAGTCGGTCCACTATAACCCAAATAGCATTTGATCCTCTGACTAACCTCGGCAAACCAACAACGAAATCCATGGTGATATTCTCCCACTTCCACTCGGGGATAGGGAGTGGCTTAAGCATCCCTGCTGGCCTCTGATGCTCTACCTTCACCTGCTGACCAGTGAGACATTCAGAAACAAATCGGCGGATGTCTCTCTTCATACTTGACCACCAATACAGAATCTGCAAATCCTTGTACATCTTTGTACCTCCTGGATGAATGGAATACGGAGATGCATGTGACTCTGTCAGAATATCCTCTCTGATTGAATCAACACTAGGCACCCAGATCCTCCATCTATACCTCACAATATCATCGGACACTGCGTAGAGTACACTGCCCTTGGCTTCTTTATTCAGTCTCCATTTCTGCAACTGCTCATCTGAAGGCTGACCTCTACGGATTCGGTCAAACATAGAAGACTGACTGTCGGATTAGACAGCTTAGGAGCTCCACCCTTAGAATAAAACTCTAACCCAAATCTCTGAATCTCTGACTGTAGAGATCTCTGTACTGACAGCTGTGCTACAACTGCAACCTTTTTGCTCAAAGCATCTGCCATAACATTAGCTTTCCCCGGATGGTAGCTAATCTCACAATCGTAGTCTTTCACTAACTCTAAATATCGTCTTTGTCTCATATTCTGCTCTTTCTGCGTGAAGAAATATTTGAGACTCTTATGATCATTAAATATCTGACATTTCTCGCCGTACAAGTAATGTATCCATATCTTCAATGCAAAGACAACGGCGGCTAACTCAAGATCATGAGTCGGATAATTCTTCTCATGCACTTTCAACTGTCTGGAAGCATAAGCTATGACCTGACCATGCTGCATCAACACTGCACCTAACCCGAGCTTAGATGCATCGGTGTACAACCCGAAATTGCCTTACCCTACTGGCATGGCCAGCACTGGAGCTGAAATAAGAGCTTGCTTCAACTTATCAAAGCTCTTTTGGCACTCTCCACTCCATACGAATTTAGCATTCTTCTTAGTCAATGAAGTGAGTGGCACTGCATTTAAATAAAATCCCTGAATAAATTTCCTGTAGTAGCCTGCTAAGCCTAGGAAACTGTGGATCTCTGACGCATTCTTCGGCTGAACCCATTCCTTAACCGCTGCCACCTTAGCTGGATCCACCTCAATACCACTGCTGGATATTATATGACCCAAAAATGCTACCTTCTCCAACCATTCACACTTACTGAATTTTGCATACAACTTGCGACTCTGCAAGACTTGCAAAACTGTACCCAAATGCTGACGGTGCTCCTCTTGGATCTTCGAGTAGGTAAGAATGTTGTCAATGAATACTATGACGAACTGATCTAGGTAGTGCTGAAATACTCGATTCATGAGGTCCATAAATATCGCTGGAGCATTTGTTAGTCCAAATGGCATTGCTAAGAACTCGTAGTGCTCATACTTGTTCTGAAGGCTGTCTTATGAACATCTGCATCCTTTACCTTCAGCTGATGGTACCCAGATCATAGATCTATCTTAGAGAACAATGTGTCACCCTGCAACTGATCGAACAAGTCCTCGATCCTTGGTAGTGGGTATTTGTTCTTGATCGTTACCTTGTTTAGTTCTCGGTAATCGATACACAACCTCATGCTCCCATATTTCTTCTTTACGAAGAGTAATGGTGCGCCCCATGGTGAGAAACTAGGACGGATGAATTCTTTATCCAAGAGCTCTTGAATCTGCTGCTTGAGTTCTAACATATCAGCTGGAGCTAAACGATACGGTGCCTTTGAAATTGGCACAGTGCCTGGCATGAGGTCGATGGGAACTCCACCTCTCTCTCTGGTGGATGGCCTGTGACGTCGTCTGGAAAGACATCAGGAAAATCTCTGACAATTAGTACATCAGATATCGACGGAGTTGGTACGTCAGGTGCGGAAACAATGCTGGCCAAGAAAGCCTGACAACCATTATGAATAAGTCTCCGTGCCTGCATACAAGAGATCATGCGAGGGAAACTCATCCATCTATCTGGCTCAAAGAGAAACTGCTCCATGCCCAAAGGTCTTACCAACACTGACCTTTTCTGGAAATCAATGAGAACTCTGTTATTTGTCAGCCAGTTCATTCTCAAGATAATATCAAATTTTGGAATCAGCAGCACCATTAGATCGGCTTACACTAGGTGTCCTTGCAGTTCGAGATCGATGTCTCTGAACATGCTAGTAGCTGACAATTCTTCCCCTGATGGGACTGTCACTGAATAGCTCAAGTCGAGTCCAATAGACTTGATGTCCAGAAGATTAGCGAACGTCTCCGAAATAAAAAAAGTGAGTGGCCCCTGAATCTATCAAGGCCTTCGTGGCTACCCTCTTAATGAAAATAATTCCTGAGAGACGTTGGTACAACTCAAAACTTATATCCCAAAATTCTAATCTTAACCTCCAGCATAATAGAAAAATCTCTACACAAATCACCCAACAATAATAACTAGCGCACTAATAATCCCAAATAAAATTCGATACATGCATAGCAAAAATAAGACGGTGCTGAATTAATTAAGTTACCAATCAACAGGTTCGTGTCTGGGTTCGCCTCCTCTGCCTGCATGGCGAACACTCTACCCTGGGTCGGCTGCCTCCACTGCGGGCAGTCTCTCAGCATATTATCGTTGGCTCCGCATTTGAAGCACTTTCTCGATCCTCATAAACACTGTCCCGGATGCTGGCGGTTTCACTTCGGGCACACTGGGTGCCCTCCCGGCCTCTGAGGAGCCTTCTGCTGAGGGATAAGACCCTTGCCTTTCGGCGATCCATGAAAAGGTCTCTTCCCTGCTGTCCTGGGAAAGGCCTCCTAAACTGAGGCCGCTGCTGCTGAGGTGCCTGATAGGGCCTCTTGCCCTACCTATCGACCTCATTGTCCCTCTGGTCCTACTCTGCCGCCAAAGCTCTCGACACGACAACTAAATAAGTCGTAGGACCAGCAACTCAAACATCACGGCGCAAGATCGGCCGCAACCCATCCATATAATGCCTCAACTTCTCCCGGACATCATTTTCGATCAGGGGCACAAAGTGCACTCCCTCTCAAACTTCCTGACAAAGTCTGCCACGCTGTTGTCTCCCTGTCGCAGCGACATGAACTCCCTGGTCAGGCGGGAGCGTACTTCTCAGTGAAGTACTTGGAGTAGAAAACCTCCTTTAACCCATTCCACGTCAGTGTTTGTAAGTTCACTGAAACTGACGCGCTTTACCACCAAAGCCTAGCGTCTCCAGTCAACAAGAAGGTGGCACATCTAACTCTGTCTGCATCCTCTAGCTCCATAAACGCAAAGATTACCTCGATGGACTTAATCCATCCTTCCGCCATCATCGGGTCAGTAGTCCCCGAGAACTCCTTCGGATCCATCCTCCTAAACCTCTCGTAAACTGCCTCAGGTCTAGGCCTCGCCCCTGTGTCCACTGTAGTCTGGTTCCCCGCAAACTTTGCGAAGAACTGAGTCATCCCTGCAAGCATCTGTGCCTGCATATCTGGGGGTGGACGAGGAGGAGTGACCCTCTCCCCATCCTGGGCTTTCCTATTCTCATCGCCTGCTTCACGCATAATCCTACGTCTTGGAGGCATAATGTTCCAACATTTACCCAACACGTAAACCCAACATGTATGAACATAATATCCATATCATAGGATGCACGTAGTTTGAATTTAAATATGCTCGTGTTGAAATCATGACTTAATGCTTAATACATGAAATAATTTAATACCTTAAAACTTACAGACTTGAGGTGTGGCTTCGTGAGCTTCTCGCAAATGGCAGTAGGCATAACCCTTTACAAGAACACCATTCTGATACCAACTGTAACGTACTGTACTTTTAGACTATTTAAAATTTGCGGAAAAATAAAAAATTACGTAAATACAAAATAAACTTTCAAATTTCGATCATCAATAAACTGTTCATCTAAAATATTTGCAATAAAAGAGATCACAAACAAAGTTTGCCTATGAAAAACATTTGCCTAAGAATATTAAAATCGTAATGCATAAAATCTTAAAACATGGGCAGTCCTCGGGTTTAGCCTCTTGCGCAATCCAAGCCGGCTAATTGGTCTCCACCTCTCGTCTCCTCAAAGTCATCCTCACCTGCATCGATCAAGTCTAGTGAGTCTAAAGACTCAACATGTATAAATTGGATATAGCAAGTACTACATGATAAAACCACATGCATCTTTAAAGTAGGGTTTACATACTTGAAACTTGTACGTAATAGCATAAACATATTGGAAATTTGAACATAGTAGCATAAAACATAGACGTGCCATCATCATAAAACTTTTCTTAAACATACTTGCATCATTCATACTTGAGCATACATAACATCATTTTGCGTAGAGATATGTTTCAAAGCAAGTGACCCATACATAATTGCGCCTGATCAGACAAAACCACAGTACTGGGCTGGTAAGGAAAGTCCACTACCACATACATAAGATCCCCGGTCATGCTTTAGCGGGTGGATTGGTCCCTAGTCATTCTTTATCGCTTTCCAATCCTGATTTAAACCGGTCATGCTTTACCAGGGTGGAGAGGTCCTCGGCCATGTTAACCGACTTCCAAACCCGTTAATAATTTGGTCACAAGACATTTAGCATACCTAAAAAACATAAAAATATTTTCTTTTGCACATCGAAAATACTTACTTGGCGTTGAGAATTTTCATTGGATCTCGCTTGGGGCCACTGCTACACATACTAACATGAGTTCGAATACCTATCTTGCATAACTTAGACGTATAGTCATGCTGACACCCAAAAATGACGAATTTCCTTATAACATTCTAAATCTCTTGGGACTCGACCTCGTTTAATCATCATACTAAATCATGACATCAAAGCCCAAAACAATCCCTAAAATATAATTTTTTTAGGAGTACATGGACCCCCCTGTGCAAGGGTCCGGGTACGGGTTGATGCTGGAATTTCGCATTTCGAAGGAAACAAGGGCACGACCCCGTGTAAGGGTTCGGCTTCGGGTCCGTGTACCTATTGGAATTGTGAACAAACGGAATTCCCTACACTTTTGACTTAATCCTACTCACTCGATCATACGGACCGTGAACTAACACCTCAAGACCCATCCTAGGATGCTATGGCACTGATTCAAACTCAAACATACGCCCCAAAACAACTACGCATCACAAACAACGTAACACAACCCGTGAATACGATAATTTAATACCAAAGCTTTTCCTACAACTTCTAATGCACCCAAGGACCATCGAAACGAAACGAAGTATCAAAACTTATCCCAACATCATACTCACAATGCTTAAACGCAGCTGCGATCACCCAACGGTTCACAACAAAGACTGCCACAATTAAACTTCAAGAACACGTCAAGAACACATTTTCAGAAAGTTATAGTTTGAGTAGTCCCACGAAAACGATCATTAACTCGTTTCTTATCAAAAAATTACGAATTTACTGTCAAATTGAAGGTATCGAAAAGTTATACGTTTTATATGTAGAAAGATTTTCCAGAAAACCGACCGAAAAGTCACAGTATTTAAATTGACAGCAAATTTCGAGTTTTGAGATCCAAAAATCCTTTTAAAAGCGATCCAATCATTATTGCTCAAACTTTGCACAACATACATGAATTTTTACACATAATAAACATAAAAACATATAATATAACAATCGATGCAGAAACAAAAGACTATACATGCCTTTTGATATTTAACGTTACCGAAACGACGACACCGAAACGGGGATGATGCGAGGGACGATCCGAGACGAAAGTGGCACGATTTTTCTTGAAGAAATGCACGAGAATTTACTGAAAATTTTGAAGGAGAGTGGCTGTTGGGGAAAGGGCTTAGAACCCTAGCTATTCTCTAAAAAAAAATTAAAACAAACTAAAATGAAATGTGTGCGGGTGTGTAACGTATATGGGTGTGTGTAAAAGTGTGTGTGTGCACGTTATTGTGTGAGTTAATAATAGGGTTAATTAGGGGCTAATCATGCTTAGGTAGATAATTAATAATATAAAAATATATACTAATATAATTACTTACCCACATTAAAAAATTTAAATAACCTAATTTACAAGGTTTAAGAATTCCTACTAAATTTACAAAATCTCATAATTACAAAAATAAATTCCATAACTGCTAAACTTTAAAAGTTAAAAAAAATCTTAAAATCACCTAATAATTAAATTAGGATTTTGAAATACTAAAAACTTAATAAATCATTTAAAATGCTCAATTCTACTTAAAATAAAATACCACATTTTAAAATTGTAAAAATCGTCGTCGGTCTCTTTTCCTCGATCTCGCGTTGAATAATTTTCTGAAACATGAAACTCATGAAAACAATTTAACGTGCATCACAGAAACATAAATAATTTAAAATAATGCAATTTCATACATCTTGCATCACTAAAAAAGTATTTTGAACTTAAATAAATAATTTAACAATTAAATAAATGCATGAGTTTTACGTGTACTAAATTTGGGCTCTACAAATACGATCGTCGGGCTCCCTCTGGGGCTTTCTCCCATAGACAGGCTCCCTCTAGGACCTTTTCCCATGAATGGGCTCCCTCTGGGTCTTCTCCCGTAAATGGGCTCCCGCTGGGGCATTTTCCCTCATGACATCGCCATTCATATCATCATATCATCATAATTGTAACGTCCGAAAAATCAACCTACGTAAACCACATGCATGCAAAATTATTTTAATTACTTAATTGTTTTATTTAATTTGTTTTAAATTCTAACATGATATTTATTATATGATTAAATATATGATTCCATGATTAAATAATAATATTACATGATTTCATGAAATTAAGAATTTTATCCGAATATTCAATAATAAACAGGGAAAGGAGACCGAGGACGACCAAGACAAGAATATGTATTTTTCATTAAATAATGGTAAGGCTTTCTAATATAATTAAAAATGATTTAATTTTCCTAAAAAAATTTTGGAGTTCGAATTATTTTACAAGTCGAGCTCGATTTTTCCCGGGAAGCCGGTTTTGGGCAAACAAGGAGTTTTAAAATATCAAAAATATAATTTTATGGAAACTAATTATATAAAATTTTATTATTTAATTAATTAAGTGTTATTAGGCCCATTTTATTTAATTTAAGTGGGCCCAATTACCCATAATCTTGCAAGCCCAAAACCAAAGCCCATTAATATGTTAATTAAATTATAAATAAGTGTCCTATGAATTTAAACCCTCACAATTCATCACCATCAGCCGTGAAACACACACAACACACATAATTCGGATTTTTCGAAAATTTAGGAGGAAAGGAAGGCTTGTGTTATTCGTCGTCCGGTCGTCCAACGTTGTACCCTCGCCGAAGATCGTATATTCGAGCGTTATAAATGCAAAGGCACGTTTTCTAAACCCTTTCAATCATCATACAAATAATAATATGTGTGTTTTAATTTATTATGCATGAAAAATATGTGGGTTCGATAATTTTTACGGTAAAACGTTTATTTGTAAAAATGCGACGATTTTACGTTTATTTTAAACACGTTTTGAATCCAACGAACATGCTGCCAATACATGATAAAAATATGATTAAATTGTGATTGAAACATGATAAATGAAAAGGGAATACTAAGCTGGAACCGTAGGAAATATTTCAGAAAATAGAACCGTGGGTTTTGTGTGCATGTTGTGGTTAAGGGGCTTGTGGAGCTTAAGACTGATCAGTCGACCGAGGATAAAAGCTAGTCACTTTCAAGGATCAAACTTCACCCAAATGATATATGATTGAAAGCTTATGATAAAAATGATATATGGTTGAATCTTATGATAAAAATGATTCTTATGATATATGATTTATGATGAGGATTAAAGCTAATTTTAAAACGATTTATTTATGTTCAAAGTTTATTTTAAATGATTTATTTATGTTTAAAGTTTTTTTAAAATGATTTTACGATTTATGATTTAATTATGCTTAAAGGATTTTTAAATGGTTTATTTATGTTCAAAACATATTTTAAATAAAAATATGATTTTTTTATGCATGTGAATGTATATGTATTATTTGCTATCCATGTTTAGAACATGTTGAGTATTTAGACTCACTAGGTTTGTGTGATGCAGGTTTAGATGATTTATGGCAGGTGCTGACGCTTGAGTGGATCGAGTACAGCAGTACACACCCGAGGTCCTTTATGTTTCCGCACTAACTAGATAGATTTATGATTTAAAGATTTATGTTAATGATTTTTATTAGAGATATTTTTATGCTTAATTTTATTGTTAGCCGATCTTTTTAAAGGTCGATTTAGGAATTTTAGTTAATCGATGATTTAGGATTATATTTTATGCACTTGACATTTAAATTGTTAATTTATTATGATTCATGATTATGTTAAATTATTTTATTAGAAATTATGATTTAAGATTAAAAAAAAAAGAAAAAAGAAAAAATAGAGGTCGTTTCAGTTGGTATCAGAGTCAAGGTTTCCCCAAATGGTTGTGTACTGTCACTTCGAGAAGCTCAAGAAGTCACGCTTCATATATGTGAGTTTTTACTGCTTTATATTTTACTAGGTATCGTCACCTCAATTCTTGAGGTGTTTGCCCAGGTTCGCATGCTAATCTAAAACAATCAGCATAGTAACTATCTTTAGTATTACTGATATGGGAGATAGATACGGATGATTTCATACACACAGAAGGAGATTTCCCCAACAAAAACAATTTTTTTGCCAAAAACTTTCACCAAGAACAATACAGTTTTGCCTTCCTATCAATCACACATAATCAAAACTTAGTGATAATTTCGAAACCAGAGCATTATCACAAACGTAGAACAGTGACAGAAAAAATATAGAAATAACATCACCACAAACCCACAACAATCAATCAAACAAATAAAACATTCTAAAAATTCCGAAAAATCAAGTAGAAAGCACAACTTCTATCCCCAGCCAATCACAACCCATTCAACAACACCAAGCCTTACAAACGATTGAGTCGATCCAAAAAAACCACCACTATCACGTCGATCGCGTAAACAACCTTCTTCATCTACGTTCTCATGTGATTTTTCCTTTTAAAAAAATTTTTTGCTATATTTTTTAAAGAGAGAGAAATGCAAGAATAGCCTTACAAAGCATGTTCTACAATCAAAGGAGCAAAGAATATTAAATTCATTTCACAATGAAATTGGATAGTTTTACATATGATATATAAGGTTTTTTTTAGGACATGTTCCCTAACTGTGAGAAATAACATGAATAATTGAATATTTTCTATGGTTGTGCAAAGATGATCTTCGAAGAAAAAAGATACAAAACACAAAAGAAAAGGTTGTTTAAGTTGAAAACATATCTCTTTCTAGCGTCTCTGAAATCCAGAGCAAAGTCCAACTATTTCTCAACAATCCATAAACACCACAACTTCATAAATTTTGAAAAAGCCTAATTTATTCATCTTAATTTTGAAGAGTATCCCAATAAACTTTAATAATCAAAATACCATTTGAATTCCAGCCTGATGGTCAATTCTGATCATGTCATATAACTTTAATTCAACTCACAATCACAGAAAGAATATGCTAGTTCATCAAGTTTCAATATCTTTACTTTGAGTAAATATCAACACATAACAAAAAAATCAGAGGAGCTGATAAAGTAATAAAACTTTCAAGTTAATCGGAATTATAAATGACTCTAGCTCCAAGAATTAAATTCAAAAATTGAAAAGAGACCTAAAAAAATATTACAAGAACCCCATAGTTAAATGTGTGGACCTTGACAATATACTTATTAGATTTCATCTTCAAATTTGTGAAGGTAATGAATGACCTAAGAATTGATCTTTGTGCTTATAGTTACAGCAACGCCACAAATAACTAAACATTCAATCCCAACACCACAATTTTATAAAAGAAAATTTCATAATTATATTTCTTAACTATTTGCAAATACTAAATATATCAATACAAAATTTTGAGTTATAATATCATTATTAATTTTAAAAATATATAATGACATTATATCAAGATCAATTTAAATTTTTGAAAAAATTAATAATTTATGGTATAACAATAATTTTATATAAAATTGAAATCAACAATTTAATACATTCAAAGGTGGAATTCATATTTTATTCCCAAAAAATGATATTTAAAATTCAGTAAAAGAGATAGTTGAAAAATCCGTAGTGGATTGAATACAATACACAATAATAGTCTTACATAAAAACTAAGGTTGCGTTTGGTCGTTAGTCCTGCCATTTCTCAATGGAGTCTTGATCCCGTCATTTTGCTTTTTTATTGTTTTTTACTCTTTTTATAGCTATATATTTTTATGACGTTGTCAAATTAATGTTGACACTATAAAATTACTCACATGTTTTGCACCATGCCAATACTGCATGGAAGGAAGAGTAAAAACAAATCAAAAGAAATTTAGAGTATGAAAATAAAATAAACATATAAGATAGTTTTACAGTTTTACCACCATATAATTATATATTAATAATGCCGAGGATTTGAGTTTTATAATCTATGTCATCTCTTTCAAAGATTCTAATGTCATACTTAATTTTCATTTTTTATAAAATTTACGTTTACTGTCGGCAATAACTATATAATAACTAAAAGTTGGCTCTAAAAGTATCATCGCTGACAAGACATAATATCGTTGGATATTGTAAAAAAAATATGATCACCACCACATTTGATCTGACGAATATCTCTATTTTTGCATGTTCAAGGTTTCGATATGTATTTATCAAACATCAGTATGCAGGACGTATCTGACAAATTATGATAACGAGTACACCATTCTAGTAGAATTTGTGCATGATAGCTACTCACCCATACCATATCAACAATTAAATCGTATGCTTAATGGTACCGCCAGTCCAACTAATTTTTCCAAAAGACTTCATCCTAATCGAACAAAAAATAATCGTCGCTGTGATTTTCATCTCCATATCGATTATAAAAATCACCAGTGTCATGTTCATCTCCATATTGACCATAGAAATCACCAGTATGAGGGGCAGATGTTTCATTCTCTTCGTCGTAACTCATCTCTGGCTGGAAACCACTGTCATTACTTTCATTAGATCCATTCATTTCGAGGCTTGGCGTGTGGTCACTTCTAAAAGCACAAGAATCTGCAGTGATGATATGAGATTGAGATGCCTTGGAACCGTGTTCCTACAATTTTATCAGTTGTGTATGAGTAAATGATCGTTCCTTTTTTTAAACGTCTAACGATATGTTTACTCAAGCATGTTGCATGTGCATTCTTTGTTTAAAACTCAGACATGCCGACGAGCTTTACTGGTATACAAATTAAATAAATAAAGTAATGCATTACCAGAATTACTTGGCGATTGAAGACTATTTTGAAAATAAAAAAGCATGCTTACCAATTCTTCATTTAGAATTTTCAAAGCTTCATAGTTAATTCTTGAACTTCGCCTCTGAAGAAAAGAATTCTGTCATACTCGTAACATAATAAAAACTGGCAAAAAACACAATCCACAAACCACCGCAATCCAAGTAAAAATATATAAGCATCATGATATTTAATCTAATTCCATGAATATATCATAAGATTGCAACTTCTTTAGATTCCATTTTTTTTTATTCATAGAGCATTTATCATGAATTACATAGCAATCATAGAATGGAGCTCCAAACTATGAAAAATATCATCGTTAAGCATAAACTAACTGTTGACTTCACTTTCTCCATGGTTTTAGCAGCTTTCTTGAGTGGGGCACCTTTCTTTCTTTCAGCTGCCTTCTCCTGTTTCTTTGGGAGAAATTTATCAGATATGTAAATTGGCAGCGAAAAAGAATAAAAGCAGAGAAGAAGGAATGAGAAATTACATTTACATATTTTCCATTGATAGCTTCCCATAACATCCTTTTATAAAGCATCTCCTCCTTGGTGTTGAGATATCTACTAACCTAAACAGCATTAAATGTAAGGACCAGTCAAATGCTGACATTAATCCAGAAATAGGCACCAATAGAACTTGAATTTAATGATTTATTGGAAAGAGACTTTCAAAAGGCTTAGATATAAAAGAAGAATTTATCAAAGAGACAAAATGCAATTGAACATGAGCAATTGTAAAAATGGATGCATACATTTAACTAAAGTGGTAGAACGTAAGCAAAATGGATGGGTATGAATTATTGAAGCATATACCTCAGCATCATCAATATCAGAAAGGCTGTCTGACGCATGGTTATTGGTTCGGCTTCTCCTCTGCTTGAACCTTTTTACAACCCCAGAAATGCCTTTATTGATTTCAGGATGTCCAGTTGAAGCACCTGGAAGATTTAACTTGGAATGTAAGTGAAGAAGTTCTCAAGTCAGCAACTATATTTCTAACAAAAATATTTTGCACAACAACTAACATGAGCACATCATTGTTGAAAAAGCAGCTACATTTACCATTAGGTTCCCTCAGATTGAGGGATCCACATGAAACAGCATCCACAACTTCTCCACATGAAGGTTTACTTCTTCCTACCTAAATATTTTTATTCAAACAAAGTTAAGATAAACAAGCATTTTCTAACATTTTTTGCATTAAACCTGGTAGAAATAGAGCAACAATTTTTCATACATGCAAGGGAATAATACTTAAGGACATATCAGCTCTGGCCACAAATCTCATCTTCTAATTATCTCTTTTATGTTCCTCAAGGACAGGTAAGATAGCTCAAGCTAGCATACCTAGATAACCATGACTATTTAAAGAGAGAAGGAAATCATTATATGAAATAGCAGGTCTGGATTCCGAAATTCATACATACAGTTTGACAACCAAAAAAGAGTTAATTTGAGAGCTCTGAGCGCACAACAAAAGAAGTTACTTCTGAGAATGCTTATTTCTACAGTCTCGTAATAATGCATTATTCTAACAATCAACTACTGAAATTCTCACGAACTTATTAAGAATAGAAGCAATTGACTGCAGAAACTCTTTTACAGTGAGTTACTGAATAAAGTATTGTTATACCTTCTTGCTTCAAACATATAATAGTACAAAATATCAGCAACGCAACTCAATCACATATAAGCAATTCCATATCACATCGTCTATAACGACCAAACTTTATTGCATCTTATCAGATTTGATCAAAGAAACTGAAAATATATGCGATATTGGAAACGCAAACCACTTGAAAAATCAGAACATTGAATCGAACTATTCGTTACAAAAATTTTATCGAATAGAAAGCACATTGTGAAAATCAAACGATGAATTTCTCATGCAGAAAAGGAATTTGGCGTACCGGAGATTCCGATTTGTGCGTAATATCCATTGGATAGCGCTTCCACAAACTTCGTACGAAAGAATGAACCCTGGATGGCGGTGTAGTTGGGCTTGGCATATATATATAAATCTAGATTGAACTGTATTGCTTACAAAACCTGTGGAATAGAGGTGTTCTAAACCATCACATTATTCTAAACCAGCTTCTCTGCTTTCTTGGAAGAATCTGATCCATTGACGGATGTACAAGTTCCAAACCTACATTTGAACCGTGCGACCGAATTTTTTTTCACAAAATAAGTAAATTTTATTTGCTCTGAAGAGGCTACTATAGAGGTCTAATAGCATAAACAGCTCTCCTGAAAACCCACTCAACACAGATGAAAGTAATTTCTCCGAATAGCAAAATAACAGCAATTCCTGCGGGAAAAAACTTAGAAGTTGAACAGCAAAAACGTTTAATCATCATGAAATAACCCTATATGGTTGCTTCGTTAGAAACAAATGAAACATGAAAGAAGAGTCGCAGTGAATAGAGAAGATTGATAAAGTAATTTCTAATTTTAATTTCAGAATTCTAAAAGGGTGCATCTTGAAGCTCCCAGTAACTAACCTAGAGCTTAATCCGGAAACAACCGTCAAATACTAAACACAGTGGGGAAAAAAAAAAGTTTACAGGTTTCAACCGGTATTGATTCTGAACTCAAGAAATAATAAACAAGTGAAGAGAATGTTAGAAAGAAGGAAAAGAAAAAAGAGGAGCTCAGCCTTTTCAACCGGGCCCACAGGTTTCTTTATTTTGTTTGTTGCGGTGGAGGGCCCAGAACAACACACGTATATTTTTGGTGACCGGCCACCGTACAGGCCCATTTCAACTTTTTTGTGCTTTCATATATGTAGATATGCTTAAAATTCTTTAAATGATTATATGATACATGATATACATGTTAGTTGCATACTGCATGAAAAATTTTAAATGCATATTGGTTACGTGGTTGGACGATGTGTACAGAGATTCCTCCTAGATGGATTTTGCGTAGGACTGATGAGGTTAGACAGGAGGAGGAGGTTCCATAGCCTCCACCAGGTCAGGATGTTAGTGCCCGTGTACTAGCCAGTATGGCCCGTTTTTTGAGCAACATGTAGGGGATGGAGCAAGTGTTAGACCAGAGCCAGTTTATGAGCGTTTTAGGATAATGCACCCCGATGAGTTTCATGGCACTACTGATCCATTTGTTGCTAAGGGATGGATTTGATCTTTAGAGGTGATTTTTCACAACATGGACATGGCGGACGCTGACCGAGTTTTCTGTACTATTTATCTGTTGAAGGGCGACGCTTCCTTATGGTGGGAGGGAGCAGAGCGAGGAGTGAATATGGCGACGTTGACTTGGGAGGAGTTCAAGAGGGTATTCTATGACATGTACTTCACATCTGATGTTCGTTCTAGGCTTAAGAGGGAGTTTATGAGTCTCCGTCAGGGGGATTGGTCTGTTGCTGAGTTTGTGCAGAAATTTAATAGGGGTTGTCACTTTATGCCCTTGATTGCCAATGATGCTGCTGAAAAATTACAACGTTTTCTAAATGGTTTGAGGCCGACTATCTGACGTGATGTGATGCTCAGCGATCCTATTGATTATACTACTGCAGTTGCCAAAAGCTTTTAGAGCCGAGCAGTCACTTAAAGATATAGATTAGGAGATGCAGCGAAAGAGGAACCGTGCTCAGCAAGCTAGTTAGAGTAATAAGAAGCCTTATACGGGACCTCCTATGCAACCAGAACCACCAAAACCACAAGGACAACCACCAAGAAGGAATGTTCCGAAGGCTGATGAGAGACCACTATGCAAGGAGTGCAATCGTCCGCATTCTGGCAAATGCATGTGGGGCACCTACAAGTGCTTCAATTGTGGAGAGTTGGGACACAAGATGGTGGAATGCACAAAGCCTAGACAGCCCATGTATGGAAGAGTCTATGTGATGCAAGCTGCAGAGGATGAGACAGAGCCGGCACTACACTGATTTCGAGGTAACCTAGGTGTTTAACATTTTTTCGATGCTTTTCTTGCATGAAATGTTAACTTGGGTTATAGGAATTGTTTGGGATATTGAAGAACTTAGAAGAATAGGGTGCATGCACTACTTGAGCTGGATTTAGGAGTCGACTTTGGGAAATTTTTGGGTTAGAATTGCAATTTTCAATATTTTGAGAACCAAATTGAAGAGTAAGATTTAAGTTAGAAGTTAAGTTTGAGGTGGATAAGAGAATCTGAACTTTGCAATCATCAAGTCAAGGAAAATTTTGAGGACGAAATTCTATCTAGGAGGGGGGAGAATTGTATCGTCCGAAAAACCAATTTACATAAACCACAACATGCAAAATTATTTTAATTTCTTAATTGTTTTATTTAATTTGTTTTAAATTCTAGCATGATATTTATTATATGATTAAATATATGATTCCATGATTAAATAATAATATTACATGATTTCATGAAATTAAGAATTTTACCCGAATATTCAATAATAAACAGGGAAAGGAGATCGAGGACGACCAAGACAAAAATATGTATTTTTCATTAAACTATGGCAAGGCTTCCTAATATGATTAAAAATGATTTAATTTTCCTAAAAAAATATTGGAGTTCAAATTATTTTACAAGTCGAGTTCGATTTTTCCCGAGAAGCCGGTTTTGGACAAACAAGGAGTTTTAAAAAATCAAAAATATTATTTAATGGAAACTAATTTTATAAAATTTTATTATTTAATTAATTAAGTGTTATTGGGCAAATTTTATTTAATTTAAGTAGGCCTAATTACCCATAAGCTTGCAAGCACAAAACCAAAGCCCATTAATATGTTAATTAAATTATAAATAAGTGTCCTATGTATTCAAACTCTCACAATTCATCACCATCAGCCGTGAAACACACACGACATAAAAACTTAGATTTTTAAAAAATTTAGGAGGAAAGGAAGGCTTGTGTTCTTCGTCGTCCGGTCATCCAACGTCGCACCCTCGCCGAAGATCGTATATTCGAGCGTTATAAATGCAAAGACACGTTTTATAAACCCTTTCAACCATCATAAAAATCATAATATGTGTGTTTTAATTGATTATGCATGAAAAATATGAGGGTTCGATAATTTTTACGGTAAAACGTTTATTTGTAAAAACGCGACGATTTTACGTTTATTTGAAAAGCGTTTTGTATCCAACGGACAAGCTGCTAATACATGATAAAAATATGGTTAAATTGTGATTGAAACATGACAAATTAAAAGGAAATACTAAGCTGGAACCGTAGAAAATATTTCAGAAAATAAAACTGTGGGCTTTGTGTGTATGTTGTGGTTAAGAGGCTTGGTGGTTTTGCATGGCATCACGAGGCTGGTCAGGGCTGGTTGGGGGCTTGGCCAGGGTCAGGTTCGAACGCTAGGTAGGGTCCTAGGGCAGATAGGGTCGAGGTAGGCGGCTAAGTTAGAGTCCTTAAGTGAAAGGACTCTTCACGCGCAGGTTCAGGGTGGCCGAGAGTTCCATGGACCATGGCTCGCTCTGGGGGCGAGCTAGGTGGTCCATCAGGGTCCTAGGGTGATGTGCAGGGGCCTGAACATGGGTTGGTGCAAGTGGGTGCGCTGTGGCTCGAAGAAACGTGAAGGAAGCATGGCAGCAAATGCTACGTGAGAGTTTGCAGTCACGGATCAGTGCTTCGTGCTTGGGGTTCCAGGGGCTGGGCTTGTCTGAGCTGGGTCTGGGCGTTGTCCAGGGAAATTTAGGGTCAGGTGGGCTCGGTGGTGGCTCGACTGGAAGAGTCCTAGGGGACTATAAGATTATATGCGTGACTTGCAACCATGCGCAACTTCTGGTGCCTACGGTGTGGCGCTTGTGCGTGGCTCAGGGGCTGGGGCTGGAGGTGGCTCTGGTCTGGGACTGGTCTAGGGTCAGTAAGGGTCAAGGGTGGTCAAGTGGTTAGGGGATGGAAGTGTCCTAGTTGGGTTAGGAGTCCTAAATATCCTAGGAGACTCACACACACGTGCAGAATTTGGGGGTCATGTTTCAGGTGAGTTTGAGCACCTTAGGGGCTGGTTCTTTGGGCCGGGCTTTGCTCAATAGGGTCCCTAGGTGGGTTAGCTAGGTTTTGGCTCGAGGTGGCTCGGGCGTGGCTCGAGTATTTTGGGAGATGGCTCGGTGTGTTCGATTATGTGTCAATTTCAAAAATTAAAGAACTAAAATTGAATCCATGGAAGGTTAGAATAAATACTAAAAATGTTATGTTTAAAATATGGGATCAAAATAATGAGTTTTGGAATTATCCGGGATTTAATCGCCGCACGAAATATTAATTAAAGAATTAATTGAAACGTCTAGTTTTAAGTTTCTTAAAATTATGAAAAATTATATTTAAGCTTAAATAATAATTTAGAATAATCTAAAATAATTATTTAAGCTTACATGAATTTTCTCATATTTTATTTAGCCTAAATCGAGGATTTTTAATTTAGTCTTTAAACTTAACATATTAATGCTTTTTAATCACGAAGTAAACCAAACTTTAATATAAAATTTCAAAATTAAAAACTTAGACTTTTAATAATTATTTGAGCTTAAATATAATTTTTCATATTTTTATTAAGCTTAAATATAATATTTTCAATTAATTATTTAATTAACGTTTCGTGAGGCGATTAAATCCCGGATAAATCTTAAACTCATTATTTTGATCCCAAATTTTAAATATACATTTTTAATATTTATTCAATCCTTCCAAATCATGAGCCACACCCGTGGACCCATGGTTCCAATATTAGTCTTTTAATTTTCTTTTTTGACACCTAGACGAACACACCAAGCCATCTCCCAAAATACTGGAGCCACGCCGAAGCCACCTTGAGCCAAACCCGAGCCAACCCACCTAGGAACCCTTCTGACCAATCCCAAGCCCCTGAACCTAGCCCTGGCTCGCTCAAACTCACCTGGAACAAAGCTACAGAACCTGCGCATGGATGAACTCTTGCATATAAACTCCTAGTGACTCTAGGAGTCTTCCAGCCCTTAACCTCCGAGCCCACCTGACTCTAGCCATCCCTGCACCATGCCCAGACCCTACCCAGACCAGCCCTTACCCTGGAACCCAAGCACGAAGCACCTGAGTTCAGAAGACACAAGCTGCGCGTCTTGGAGCTTCCCTCGCGTTCTCTCGTTTGGCTCGAGCCACAGCGTGCCCAGCCACTCCAGCCCCTACCTAGACCCTTTTAGGAACCATCCTGGACCCTTAGAACCTAAGGACTCGACCCCAAGATTGAAAATCGAAGCCACAACACCTGGACATGCCATAGCCGAGAAACCCACATGCACGAGAACTCTATGTTTGTGATGCTAGGACCCTAACCACTGGACCAACCCCTGACCCAGCCCTTGTGCACCCTATTAGGACCCTAAGGACCTAACCTAGCCCAACCCAAATCCACTGGCCGAGCCATCTCTTCCTGGACAACTACTGCAAACCTGCGCTACTCCTTGATGTAACTCTCGGGTGGAGTCCAAGCTTGCTAGGACTCCTCCCCAGCCCCTGGTCTCGAGTCCTAGCATGGCTAGGACTCTTCCCCTGACCCAAGCCAAGCCCCAACCGTGGCCCAAGCAAAGCCATGCATCACAGCCCCTTACAGCCGAGCCCCATGATCAAAAACAGAAAGTTGGTTCCAGCTTTAACATTTATTGTTTGTAGCGTTTTTGTGCGTTTTCTAGTCACTTAAACTGGTGTAAAACTTGCCCCTTAACATCCTAATTCGTGGCAGGCCCTTTGGTTACATATAAAACATGTTTTTGGTACAAAAATAAAGCTTAAAAAATCCCCTTTGGTGTATAAACGAAAATATAACTAAGTGTCCCTTGTTTTCATGCAATTTCATTCATAATTACATAATATGGTGTGATGATGAGTGAAGAAAGAATATGGCGTTCCTTTGTGTTTTTAATACCCGATTTTACGTTGACGAATCGAAGAACGATGGCTTGAAGAACCCTTGAAAACCTTGAATAACTTTGATGCTTTTCCCATGAACTTTGCTTGTGTGTGCCGTGAATATGTTGAAAGAAAGAGTTTGAACTGTAAAGGGGTGTGGGGCGTGAGTTGGGTAGGTTATGGGGTAGGATTTGTATATTAAAAAGTTAATAAAATATTAACCAAGCACTAATTACTAGCTTAGGCCCATTAACAATGTTAATTAGGCCCACTTAGCCCATTAGTGTTTAACTAAAATATTTTGATTAATAAAGTTTGTGAATTTATTAGCCGGGTTGCTAAAACGTTCGCGTTTTCGTTGAAAATCCAACACCGATAAAAATTACGTCCCGGCGTATAAAATCACCTCAAAAACCACTTATTTTCAAAAATAAGAAAAAGCATCAACCATATTTTAAATAATTAAAAAAATTATTTAATAAAAACATTTTTCATTTTTCAGCCATCGGTCTCCGTTCCTCGATCGCAACTCGAATAAACTTTAAAAATATATTTTAATGCAACCATGCAGAAAAGTACATTTTTAAACATGTCAACATGCACAATATAATTAATTTATGTAATTAAAACAATTAATTGAAATATACAAATTTCATAACTTGCATGCTTGTGGTTCGCGTGGACCTTTAAATTTTTGAAGCGTTACAATCTTCGTCCCTTAAATTGAATTTCGTCCCCGAAATTCGCTTATCCTTGATAACTCAAAGTATAGATTTAGTTCTAGTATCCCAATAATCCACGTTTCCGCTGCGTTACTCTAATAAAAATTAAGTTCTAGAATGTCCTTATGTCTCTTTGATCCCAATTAAATTTACCTTCTAAATCCTCGTTTGCGAACCGCAGCTTAAAACGACCCATGATGACTTAGTGCTATGTTATTATAACATCGAATTTCAACTTTTCTTACAATTCTCAATATTCAAAATGGATGACCACACTTATCGTATATTACATCTCCTTATTTTATACCCAAAATGTTCAACTTATCATATTTCAATATTAAAATCCCAAATATACTTACAAATTCTTAAATTTTCAAGCTTAATATTGATTCATCCTATAATACCCTTGATTAACATCTCTTATAACGTTATAATCTAAGATATCCCAAGGTTCTAAATATCCTTTTGAGCCCAAATCATCAAAAATTCTTAGCATTTAGACCATTCAATTCTCACTTATTACTAAACTAGTCCCCAAATTCCTTAATTATTGCAAAATAAATTCTTAAGTTCCTCAAAAATTATCCAATTGGTCCTTAATTTCGTAAATTCTACGATTAATCCATAAGTTCTTGGCATTCTTATTTCCCTCTATAGGTTTCCCATGAAAATTTTCGATAATTTTAATCTTATTTACCCAAAAATAACTTCTCATAACCAATCTTACCTTTCATTAAAACTTAAAATCTCAATTTAAACATTTTCTTACTTTCAAAGATCATCGCAGTCTTCGAATCATTATTCCTTATGTCTAATTCCCAAAATTAACTCAACTAGTACCCACGAGTCATCAGTATTTTCTTAGAAAAATCTACGTGTCCCAAAAACATTCATAATATTCACAATTAACTTATGGCCCAAAAAGTAGAAAATCATTACTAAAACCCAAAAATCAACAGAGTTCAATTCCACCACAAAGCCAACATGCGTTGAGATCATATAATTTCTTATTTCATATCGTATCACGTATAAAAATTCAAAAGCATATAAATCATATATTAACATAAAGCTATTAAACATGTGAACATATAATTCATGTACTTATGCAGGTAACATCATAAAATCATATAAAGCATGTAAACTTACAATTTGAGGCTTGACGACTGAGCTTCTCGGCACTGATGGTGACACAATCCTTTACAGAACCATTGCTCTGATACCAACTGAAACGTCCACTACTCGTTTTCTTAACTTGCACTAGAATTTATTTTTCTCCTTAATCACCATAATTCCAAATATACATATATATACTTTAAAATATCTTGACACAATTTTGAAAATAAAACAACAAACTAACATTTAAAAATCCAAAGGAAAATAGTTCAAATCGTAAAATAGTCAAACGTTTTACCAAACCTAAAAACATTATTTTAAAAGTATATCCCATACTTTAACCTCTCAAAAACCACTCATAAATAAATCGTCGTAAAAATATCTTTAACATCACTTAAAATCATAAATCATAACTAGTGCTGAAAACTAGCGTCGGTCCTCGGGTTATGTGCACCTTCAGTCCAAAAAAGTCAACCATCAAGACCTCCATTAACATTATTATAATAGTCAATAGCACCTGCATCAATCACACCTAGTGAGTCTAAAGATTCAACACACCATAATCTTGATAACAAGTAATACATATACATATTACATACAACAGTGAAAATATTTGTACTTAAAATATCGTTTTCATGAAGATGCATAAACTTTAAACATGAACATTTTCGTAAACATTTTCATGATGCATAAAGTTTAAACATAAATATTTCCATAAAATTTTCATAAACATTTCCGTAAACGTTTTCATATCATCATAAATATATTCATATGAACATGCATAACTTAAACATCAACATTTTTCTTTTTATCATTTCATATCATATATCCTTTCATCATTTTATCATAAACATTTTTCTTTTTCAACATAAGCATATACGTTTTCATTTTATTGAATTTGGATCGTTAATTGTGACTTTTCTTTCCTCATAAGGTTGATGGATCCATCTATCATGTAACCACAGTACTTGACGGCGAGGACATCAGCGACACTCTCACCCGTCAACTGAGCCTTGGCCTATCCTCATCATATGAAAATACGATTGTCAGGCTCCCTCTAGGGCCTTCTCCGACGAATGGGCTCCCTCTGGGCCTACTCCCGTAAATGGGATCCCTCTGGGGCCTTTTTCCTCACGACATCCCTATTCATATTGTCATATCATCATAATAGTCACAAAACTTCACCTCCTCCAACGTTTCGTATTTTCATCACTTTATAAAAATCATGCATTTAATATCATTTTTCTTTTAAAAAACAAGCATGCAACATATTTTTTAACGCTATTGTTTCCTTATAAAAATCCATAAACATTTTAAAATAAACTCTTCAATATATAAAAATCCATAAACATTTAAAATAAACATTTTAATATATGGAATCATAAAAATCCCTAACCATTTAAAATCAACATTTTAACATATTAAATTATAAATATTTAAAATAACATTTTGATATAATCATAAACATTTAAAATAACATTCTGACATATAAAAATCCACAAACATTTTAGAATAAACATTTTAGATATTAAATTATATAAACAATTAAAATAATCATATTATCATATAAAACAGCATTGAGGACATTGTCAAGACGTTTATAATTTCTAGGTGTAAAATTATCGTTTTAAATCTAAACGTAAAATTTCACTTTTTTTTACATTTTCTTAATTTCATTGTCTCTAACGTGTCCCAAATAATTATTTAAGCTTACATGAATTTTCTCATATTTTTATTTAGCTTAAATCAAGGACTTTTAATTTAATCTTTAAACATAATATATTAATGCGTTTTAATCTCGAAGTAAACCAAACTTTGATATAAAATTTCAAATTAAAAACTTAGACTTTTAATAATTATTTGAGCTTAAATATAATTTTTCATATTTTTAATAAGCTTAAATATAGGCTTTTCAATTAATTATTTAATTAACGTTTCGTGGGGCGATTAAATCTCGGATAAATCCAAAACTCATTATTTTGATCTCAAATTTTAAATATACATTTTTATTATTTATTCAACCATTCCAAATCATGAGCCACACCCGTGGACCCATGGTTCCAATATTAGTCTTTTAATTTTCGTTTTTGACACCTAGACGAACACACCGAGCCATCTCCCAAAATACTTGAGCCAAGCCCGAGCCACCTGAAGCCAAACCCGAGCCAACCCACCTAGGCACCCTTCTGACCAAGCCCAAGCCCCTGAACCTAGCCCTGGCTTGCTCAAACTCACCTGGAACCAAGCTACAAAACCTGCGCATGGATGAACTCTTTCTTATAAACTCCTAGTCACTCTAGGACCCTTCCAGCCCTTAACCACTGAGCCCACCTGACCCTAGACATCCCTGGACCACGCCCACACCCTACCCAGACCAGCCCTTACCCTGGAACCCAAGCACGAAGCACCTGAGTTCAGAAGACACAAACTGCGCGTCTTGGAGATTCCCTCGCGTACTCTCGTTTGGCTCAAGCCACAGTGCGCCCATCCACTCCAGCCCCTGCCCAGACCCTTGCAGGAACCATCCTGGACCCTTAGAACCTATGGAATCGACCCCAAGATTGAAAACCGAAGCCACAACACCTGGACATTCCATGGCCGAGAAATCCACATGCACTAGAACTCTATGTTTGTGATGCTAGGACCCTAACCACTGGACCAGCCCCTGACCCAAACCTTGTGCACCATATTAGGGCTCTAAGGACCTAACCTAGCCCAGCCCAAACCCACTGGCCGAGCCATCTCTTCCTGGACAACTACCGCAAACCTGCGCTACTCCTTGATGTAGCTCTCGGGTGGAGTCCTAGCTTGCTAGAACTCCTCCCCAGCCCCTGGTCTCGAGTCCTAGCATGGCTAGGACTCTTCCCCTGACCCAAGCCAAGACCCAGCCGTGGCCCAAGCCAGGCCATGCATCACATCCCCTTACAACCGAGCCCCATGATAAAAAACAGAAAATTGGTTCTAGCTTTAACGTTTCTTGTTTGTAGCGTTTTTGTGCGTGTTCTAGCCCCTTAAACTGGTGTAAAACTTGCCCCTTAACTTCCTAATTCATAGCATCCCCTTTAGTTATATATAAAACATGTTTTTGGTACAAAAATCAAGCTTAAAAAAACCCTTTTGGTGCATAAACGAAAATATAACAAGTGTCCCTTGTTTTTTCATGCAATTTCATTCATAATTACGTAATATGGTGTGATGATGAGTGAAGAAAAAATATGTCGTGCCTTTACATTTTTAACGTCCGATTTTACGTTGACTGATCGAAGAACGATGGCTTGAAGAACCCTTGAAAACCTTGAAGAACTTTGATGCTTTTCCCTTGAACTTTGCTTGTGTGTGCCGTGAATATGTTGAAAGAAAGAGTTTTAATTGTAAAGGGGTGTGGGGCGTGAGTTGGGTAGGTTATGGGGTAGGATTTGTATATTAAAACAGTTAATTTAATACTAACCAAGCACTAATTACTAGCTTAGGCCTATTAACAATGTTAATTAGACCCAATTAGCCTATTAGTGTTTAATTAAAATATTTTGATTAATAAAGTTTTTTAATTTATTAGCCGGTTGCTAAAACGTTTGCGTTTTCGTTGAAAATCCAACACCGATAAAAATTTCGTCCGGGCGTATAAAATCACCTCATAAAACCCTTTCTTTTCAAAAATAAGAAAAAACATCAACCATATTTTAAATAATTAAAAAAATTATTTAATAAAAACATTTTTCATTTTTCAGCCCTCGTTCTCCATTCATCAATCGCAACTCCAATAACTTTTAAAAATAAATTTTAATGCAACCTTGCAGAAAATACATTTTTAAACATGTCAACATGCACAACATAATTAATTTATGCAATTAAAACAATTAATTGAAATACACAAAGAATTTCATAACTTGCATACATGTGGTTCGCATGGACCTTTAAATTTTCGAGGCGTTACAAGCTGGATTTTATTTTAAATCTTCATTGGACCGTTTATGTTGACATAACACCTGTCATCATCTTGGGCCTCTAAATATGTCTGCATTCAGATTTTCCAATCAACATAATATTCCTTAGAAAACATGAGAATTTTGTTAAACGATGAAATTTGAAAGTGTAGCTATCAGAGTTCTAAAAAACTCTATCTGATATTACTCGTTGGGATTGTGTAAGAGTTCAGAGAGGGGTTGAGTAAACTCTTTAAAGATTTATTTGAACTTTAAAATGTTTTAACAATTTTTATGCCGTTAAGAACTATTCTTGAACTGTTTTAGTTATACTGAACCACTTTAAAATAAGGTAAGTGCGGAAACAATTCAACTCGACTATTGATAAATAAACGGTTTACAGTTTAACAAGAAATGGTTAGAAAACTTGAATAGACAGAAATGTAAAGTACATAGTAAATGACACAAAGTTTTTATGTATGTTCAGAGATAAAACTCTTACTCATCAAATTTTCCACTTAGGAAGGTTTTCATTAAAAAAATTTGGCATTACAACTTTTTGTAACATCCCGCTTCAGTTATGACTAATCAGACTAGCTGAACTGGTGACCACTTTACAAGGCCTGAATGTTTAAGAAATATTTTTAGTCCCCATTGGTTTTAAATATTCATTTGCAACCAATGAACCTCGCATCTTTAGGCAATGAGATAAGATCTCATACGTCATTGTCATTCATGGACTTTTTATGGCCATTGCATCATTTCACTTTCGACAGTTATAACTTTCCATGTCTTGATGGAAGTTGATAGGATCATATTTCATCATTCCATTTTATGCCTCATGTTCTTGAATATATACAATGTAATAATTAATTTCTCCACTTTCTAGTGGATTTTCTTAATGAAACGTTCTGGAGGTTCTTGAGTTTGTGCATCTCGAATGGGAGGATAACCAATATTGTCTTGTTGTATTGTGTCTTGGTCCAAATGAGGAATATGATCATGACCAATGAAACGTCTACTACTCATTTTCTTTAAAATATACTAGAAATATTTTTTTCTTTTCCATATATTCGACCGAAATGTATCTATACATACATATATATTATATATATATATATAATATATATATATATATATATATTTGACACAATTTAAAATAAACTCCCCGACTAATTATTTGAAAACTCAAAAGAAAACATTCAAAACATGAAATCGTAAATCGTCAACAAGACCTAAATTTAACACTTTTGAAAATAAAGCATAAACATCCTAATCTCTCAACATCCTCAAAAGCATAAAGGTCCTAAACGTCATAAAATCCTTAAAGTAGCTTAAATTATAAACTTAATTTTTGCGGAAAACTAGCGACGGTCCTTGGGTTGTGTGCACATTCAGTCCAACTAGTTCAACCATCAAGTCCTCCATCAATATCAACATCATGCTCACCTACAATCGATCACACCTAGTGTGTCTATTGACTCAGCAAACCTTAACCACGATAGCAAGTAAAACATATACATTCACATGCAACAGTAAAAATACTTTAAGGAAAATAGATTTTCATGAATATGCATAAACTTAAACATTTTTCTTTGACCATATAATTTTTCCTTTTCACCATATAAGTTTTCTTTTTTATTGAATTCAGATCCTCAATTGCGACATCCATATTAGCTATAGTTCGATGGATCCATCTACGTATTACCATGGTACCGGGTGGTGGGTACATCAGCGACACTCTCACCCGTCAACTGAGCCTTGGTCTTACATATCATCGTATCATCGTATTAGTCACAATCAATTCACCTATTTCAACCTTTGATATTTCTCTCACTCATAAAAATTTATGCATATATAAATCATTTTTCTTTTAAACCAAGCATGCAACATGTCCTTTAGCATTAGCGTTTCATCATAAAATTACATAAATATTTGAAATAAACATTTTAGCATTTATTACAGCACTAAGGGCACTGCCAGGACGTCTAACATTTTTAAAGTGTAAAATGACTGTTCTGCCTCTGAAACCCTAACTTTCCCAATTTATCATTAAACCTTAAAACGACGACCAAAATCCATTCAAACTTAACATAACACCTTAAAATACACCCAAAAATATTTCTTAGACTTAAACTTAAGCTCCTCAGCTAATTTTCCAATTCATATTTAGAGCTTAGACGTACATCTCGGTTTTAACTTGTATTGAATCGAAACTTCACAAAACTTGAACCAAAGCTTATTAACACCTAACCATACCTTATTCCACCAAAATTAAGCCAATTAAAACCCTTGAACATGCCTAGAACAGCCGCTGAAATTTCTGACCGATCTTATTCGAGCCCTAGCTTAACAACCCCATGCAACATTCGACCCTAGCCCTTAGCCAACCCAATCAGACCCTGGCTAACCTTCCTAGGATCTTAACCGAGCCCCTTAGACCCTTCCTATACCATCTGTACAGCCCATGCAAGCACAGCCCTAAACCCGCCCCCCTTCATGTCTTAAGCGACCCAAAACGCATGTGCAGCATATGTCCATCATATGTCCTCCCATTCCAAACCTTGCACAGCCCCTCTAGGACCATGACTAGACTCCCTTAGGACCCTTGAACATGTCCCAAATAGAAGCTAGCAGTCTCCCTCGCCTAGGATGAAAAACGCAAATCCTAGCCCATAGAAACCCAATTTTCGTTCATCAAGGTACCCTATCTTGTCCAGCCTTTAAACATGCACCTAAGGACCTTTAAACATTTGGAAAAACATCCCTTCTAGTAACCCTACCATGACAGCCCCTTTGTGCATCACAAGAAAGAGTTTTAAAAAAAGATGAAAACTCTAGTTTTATCATGTTTATGTCATAACAACGAAAATAAAAGAAGTGATCATTTTTTTCATGCAATCATGTATAAAAAAGCATAATATGGTGTGAAAGACGAGTGAAGAAATATTGAGGCATTCCTTTGCGTATTTCACGCACGAAAAAGAACTTGCGATGCGAGAAAATTGGTAGAGAGACGGGAGAAGAAGCTTGCTGAATTTTCTTCAAACCTTGAGTAAATTCATCTTGAAAATGTGTGGTGTGTTTGTGTTTATGTGCTGATGGAAGAGTCCTAGTATTCCTAGGTGGGACGTGAGTTTGTGTTGAAAAGGTTAGGGTATTCGGCTAGCTTTGATATAAATAATAAGATGTAAGCTTGAGGCCCAATAACCTAGTATATTAGGCCCATTAGATAATAATTAAAATATTTTATTTGGAAAGGTTTGTGAATATATCAGTCGAGTTCTCAAAAAGTCTCTATTTTTTTATCAAAAATATATTATCGGTTTAAAATATGGCTTGACGTGTAAACACACCTCAAAATACCTTATTTTCGAAAATTCTATTAAAATATACCATATATTAAATAATTATTTAATAAAAATATTTTCCTTTACGGTCCCCGATCTCCGTTGCTCGATCACGGCTCGGATAACCATTAAAATATACTTTTTATGCAATCTAGTAGAAACTACATTTTAAACATGTAAACATGCCTATCATAATCAATTTATGCAATTAAAACAATTTAATTAAAATACATAAGAAATTTGATAAGTTGCATGCATGTGGTTTACGTGGACCTTCAAATTTTCAAGACATCATGATCAATGTAGAGCCCAAAATCATTACACATAAACCTATGCATTTATTTAATTTTTAAATTACTTATTTAATTTTTAAAATGATTTTTTTGTGCTGCATGATTTATGATTTGTATTATTTTAAATTATTACATGTTTATTTGATGCACGTTAAAATGTTTTATTGAGTTTTATGTTTCAGGCGAATATTCGATACGGGATCGAAAAAAGAGATCGGAGACGATTTAGACGATGTCTGTTATTGTGGTATTTTATTTAAAGTCAAAAAAATTAGTATTTTAAATGATTTATGAAATTTTAAGCATCTTAAAGCCTAATTCAATTTATTAGGTGAATTTAAGATTTTAAGCTTTCCCAAAAAAAATTCTAACTTGGATAGTTGGAGATTTTAAATCTTTAAGTGGTGTTAAATAATTAGATTAATATTATGTTATCACTAATTATTTGACTAAGTATATTTTTCTCCTAATTATCTCCCTAATCAATACACACACCTACATGTTTTTCACACACACTCGGCACACACACACACACACCTTGTTTTATTTCTTTTTTTTTTTTGAGAGGAAATTAGGGTTCTTAATATTCAACAGCAGCCACCCCTTCCCCTTGCAAATTTATGGGGATTTACGTACATTTTCTAACAAGAAATAATGTAGCAAGCGTCTCCCGGTCATCTCCCGTAATCCACCGCGTCGGTATTCGTTATCTTCATGCGTTTTAACGCAAAGGCATGTACATTCTTTTATTTCTGCATCGATCTTGTTGTAGTAAGTATTTTGATGCTTATTGTGTGTAAAAATTCGGTTATGTTATGCAAAATTTGAGCAAAAATGGTTGAAACGATTTTGAACAAGTTTTTAGATCTCAAAAACTGAATCTGCTGTCATTTCAAATCCTGCGAATTTTTGGTCGTCTTTCTAGAAAAACTTTAACAGTAAATTTTTATTACTTTTTGATACCATCGATTTGACAGTAAATTCGTAATTTGCGGACAAGAAACGAGTGAGTTATGATAATTCTCGTGTGACTGCTCAAACTATGATGTTATAAAATATGTTCTTCATGTTTCTTGAGTTTTATTGGTTGCAGGCTTTGTTGGGAATCGCCGTGTGATCATTGCAGCGTTTAGGTATGTCATTGGTTGTGATCAGATGCTAATCGGTGTTTCGTTTCGAGTTGGTATGGGTATGGTTACATTAGAAGTCATAGAGAAGCGAATGGGTAGAAGATGACATTTTTGGGGTGTGGTACGCGTAGGGTTAGCACCGCAGCGTTGCATTTGGAGCGCTGCAGCTAGGTGCAGGGTAGCGCAGCGGTGCTGGTTGGTAGCGACTAGGCGCTTGACCAAGCGTTGCAGCGCTGCACCTCAGCGCCTAGGCACTGGTTCAGTGGATTTCGAGCTTTAAGTTTAGGTGCTGTTGCTTCATTTGGGTATTAATACGCCAGTATGTCCAAGCATAGTGAGGGTTAGATTAGATGTTATGAAGTTTGAACAGGGAATATTGAACTATGGTTTAAGCGAGGTCCGTGCTTCCATTGCTTGGAAAATGTTCATACGCCATATCAAGATTGTTTCGGGGTTCGATGTCATGGTTTAGTATGTTGATTAAATATGGTCGAGTCCCGAATGGTCTAGAAAGTCATAAGTTATTTAACTACTTCGGTGGTGAGTTTGATTGTTACGGTTAAGTTGTGGAATTTAAATTGCTTGAATAATGTATTAGTATGTATGTGCAGCAGTAGCCCAAGCGAGATCCAACGAAGCCCTAAACGCTATGTAAGTATTTTCGACGTACACAAATAAAATATTTTATGTTTTTGAGATATGCGATTTGTCTTGTGACCAATTATGAACAGGTTTGGAAGCCGGAGAATGTGTCCGGGGACCTCTCCACCGCGGTAAAGCATGACCAGGTTATGATCAGGATTGGGAAGCAGTAAAGCATGACCATGAACCAATCCACCCGGTAAAGCATGACCGAGGATCTTATGTATGCTGCAGTGGACATCCCTGCAGCCCAGTACTGTGGTTTAGTCTGATCAGACGCATTATGTTATGGGTCACATGCTTTGAAACATATCTCTACGCAAAATGATGATGATTATGTATGTATAAGTATGTATGTTGCAAGAACGTTTATGAACATTTTTATGAAATTATGGCACGTCTATGGTTATGTAAGTATGTTCAGGTTTTAAGTATGTATAGACAACTTTAAAATGCATGTGGATTTATTACGTATTACACGTTATTCTCAGTTTATACATTTTGAGTGTGAGAACCCAGAATGTCCGAAACAAATCATGTAAGAATTTAGAACTCGAAGCAAAGCTAAAAACTTTAATCTGAACTAAAAAACTCAAATATGAACTTAAATTTTCAGCTAATATGGCTCGAGGAAGTAGCTCCAAAGTTCGGGGATTGGCTCAACGAGGAAACCGCATCAATCGAAGAATCGTCATCGGAGAAGTAAATCCCCAGATCTGGGACTCAATTTTTATGTTTGTCCTAAAAAGGACCAGAAAGGGAACACTAAAGGAGGAGCTAAGGGAAATGACAAATTTATTATGTAAGAAATGTCGTTTGAGTTGATCTAAATGACCCTTGGTGCTTGAGTTAGCCTTGACTACAATAAATTATTGCTTGGGCTTCAAGGTGGACGGCCAAGGGCAAGGGAAATGCCATATTTTCCTCTATAAATAGCACTCCAAAGTTGAAGGAAAAACACATCAAAAAGCCTCCCAAGTTTCGGTTTTCTCCCCTCCATAAAGCAACCAAAATTCGGCCAAGGCAAGGGAGAAAGAAGAACCAACTTCGTGCAGTTCGAGTACTCAAGCAAATACGTCGAGGTGCTGCTGGATTGACGACATAAATTTCTCAAGCAACACGCCGAAGTACTGTCCAAACTTCGGAAGAAACTTCGTTCAAGAATCTGCAAATTTTGAAGCATATCTACGCATTTTTGTAAGTGGGTTTTTGTTTGTTTGTAATTTTAAACTTAATATATACCATGACATGCATGTATGTATGTCTTCTTTTTCGAAAAAATGAAGTCTGTCTTTTAAAATTTCGATCGATGATATGTTCTTCTGGTTTTCGATATTCTTTGATTCCGCCGTGTTCGTTCAAAAATTCTGATAAGTTCTGTTCGATAAGTTGAATTCTCCGATACACTGTTACAAATCGATTTGAAATGGAACGATAATTGTAATTCTGTTATGGCCCTCATCGGTGGGTATACAACCGTGTTCTCTATGGCCCCCATCGGTGGGTATAAAACAATGTTCTGTCTGGCCTCCATCGGTGGTTATAAAACCGTGTTCTGGCCACACCCCTTAGAGAACTAACATATTGAGGACAATTTGACCATAGAAATGAGATTAGTAACAGTGTTGTGTTCGTTCTGAATTTTTCTGATTTTCTTCTTGTAACGTCTCACACAATTTTAAAAATGCGGAATTTTTTTTTTTAAAAAAAATAAAAGCTCGCATTTTCCAAATAACATTTAAAATAATCGTATTTATTTGATTATAAAAATAGCGCAGTTTAAAATAACCAAACTCGTCCAAAATCATACATAAGCTTATACGAGTAAAAATCTTAAAATTATCAACGTATGAAAATATTCATCTCCTCTCAATCTCATTATTCGTAATGCGGAAAACATGTGGTCCTCGGATTGTGTCTCCGCACCAGATCTGCCTATTCAGAGTTCGGCACCTCCAGTCTCCTCAACATTTAGCTCACCTACATCACACACGCCTAGTGAGTCTAAAGACTCAACACGCCTGTACCAGAAATAACAAGTACATATACATAGCACACAGCAGTGAAAAATATCATACTCAACATATCTTTCATTAACTTAAAAGCATGTCATCTCATGTCATCATATTTGTAAACATGTCGTGTAAAATCATATCGTGTCAAATCATGTCATCTCATATTATCATATACGTGTCAAAACATGTCATCTCATGTTATCATATAAGTTAAAGTGTCGTGTAAAATCATATCGTATTAAAGCATGTCATCATATACGTATACATTTTCTTTTTAATTGAATTCAGTTCATTAGCTGTGACTTTCGTATCATCATGTCAGTCGATGGATCCATCTACGTGTAACCACGGTACCGGGCGGCGGGGACATCAGCGACACTCTCACCCGTCAACTGAGCCCTGGCCTATCATATCATCATATCATGCCAATGGAAATACGATCGTCGGGCTCCCTCTGGGCCTTCTCCCCTAAACGGGCTCCCTCTGGGGCCTTTTCCCTCACGATATCTCCAATCATATCATCATGTCATTGTGTCATCGTATTAGTCACAACTAAATCACTTCCTTCAAAACGTGTCATTATATTCATCACTTGATAAAATCATGCATATACGTAATTTTTCCTTTAAACCAAGCATGCACTGTATTTATCATAATTTCATAAATATCATAAACGTGATGCATGAACATTTAAAAATATCATAATTTGTGCTCAGGGCGCTGCAAGGACCAAAATCTCACCCCGGGTGCAAAATTACCATTTTGCCCTTAGACATAAAATTTCACGTTTTTGACATTTTCTTAATTTCATTGACTCTAACATGTCCCAAATAATTATTTAAGCCTAAATGAATTTTCTCATATTTTTATTTGGCTTAAATCTTTGAATTTTAAATTAATCATTAAATATAACATATTAATACATTTTAATCCCGAAATAAACCAAACCTTAACATAAAATTCCCAAATAAAAAAATTAGACTTCTAATAATTATTTGAGCTTAAATATAATTTTCCACAATTTTATTAAGCTTAAATCTAGACGTTTCAATTAATTCTTTAATTACCCTTTCGTGTGGCGATTAAATCCCGAATAATTCCAAAACTCATTATTTTGATCCGAATCTTACCAAACTCCTAAAAATGTCCCAAAACATATTTATAATCATTTTTAGACATAAACTTGAGCCCATTTCATAACTTAACCAATTCGTTTTAAAACTTGGACCGGTGTCCCGATTTTAACCCGAATCGACTCGAAACTTAATCGAATTTTCCCAAACTTTTTACCATATCTTACAAACACTTAAAATTCATAAAAAAATGTAACCAAGCCTCTGAACCCACGGCTGAAAATTACAGAAAGCCACCTAAGGTTCGGTCCCTTCCTTATTTGCACTCTAGCACACTCATCTTCCCAAAAATTCACGCACTAGCCAAACCCAATGTACCAGCCATGAACCAGCCTAACATGGACCTAGACCAGACCCTAAGGAACCTATTTTGACCGAGCCACCAACCCCATGCAGTCTACAATAAAGCACCGAAAGAATTCCTCAAAACCACTCCACCCGAGCTTCCCTCCTCTTGTGCTCACGGCCGTTGGTTCAGGTGGTTCCAGCGGTGGCTTGGCCTTCCTGGGCTGTGACTCAGACCCACCAGAGTCTGGTCCAAGCCTTGGTTCAACCATCACACCACCAGCTCTCCTCCTATCCTACCCACAGCCCCTAACCGAGAGCAACCAAGAAAACATCCCCTCGATCTCACCTTGCTGCGTCCAGCAACAAACCCGAGCCCTATGCCATCATCTTGACTCCACTAACAGCCCCTAGACGTTCAAGACAGCAGCCCTTGCACTCAAAATTTCAGAAAACGTGAACAAAAATCGTATGATTCATGAATACACATAGAAACCCAAAATCTCACACACACATGGTTGAATCGAAAAATCTTATGCATGATACAAACATTTCAGACATATATCACGTGAATGATGCAGCAAGGATGGTATAGTACGTGCCTTATGTTGTATCAACGCAAGAGAAATGAAGAGAGGAGCACCGGAGGAATTATATATATATTTTTTTAAGAATAAAGGAAACAGAAGCAACCATTTGCAATTTAATAGAAGAAATGCTGCTGAACCACCTAAATAATGAGGGAGTGAGGGGTTGTCGGATGGTGGGATGGGTAAATGGTGTAGGGTAGGTTAGGTTTAGTTTAATTGTAGTTTAGGTTAATTAAAATGTGTACTAATGAGTCTCAATTAAAATAAAAAGGGTTTTAAGCCCAATAAGCTTAAAAATAAGCTCATTAAATTTAAACACACTTCCGAAAAATCTTTCGTTTTGGAAAGATTTTGAAAATATTAGCCGAACCCTCAAAAAGTCCCCCGATTCGATAAAATTTACGTACCGTTAAAAATAAAAATCATGCGGTTAAAAATACCCAATAAATCTCAATTCTTGAAAAATGCCTTTAAAACATCTTAGATTAATTAATAAAAATATTAAAATATTTTTCCTGAAAATTCTCCGGTCTCCGATCCTCGTTCGAGCGCGAAATGCAACTTAAAAATCTTTAATGCATGAACCTTTAAAATTTCATAAAATAAAATTCTATTATGCAATAATTATGCATAAAATGCATGAAAATAATTAAACCCATAATTTATGAAATAAACCTGCATTTAATGCTTTAAAACAAATTAATAAATTACCAAAGAAATTTAATAAATTGTATGCATGTGGTTTACATGACCCTTCAAATTTTTGGGACATTACAATCTCCCCCCATTAAATTGAATTTCGTCCTCGAAATTCGCTTAACCTTGATAATCAAATAGTTTAGACTTAGTTCTAGTATCCCAATAGTCCACGCTTCCGCGGCGCTACTCTGATAAAATAATAAATCTTAAGATGTCTTTATGTCTCCTTGGTCCCGATAAACTCTACCTTCTAAATCCTCGTTTGCGAAACTCAACTTATAACGACCCATGGTGACCTAGTTCCATTTTTCTATAACCTCGAATTTCAACCTTTATCAAACTTCCCAATATTAGAGATGGGAGTCCAAATTTTTTTATTGCGTCTTACTTTTCTTATACTATACCCGTAATGTTCATTGACCTATTACATTTGTATTTATGCAGTTCGACCTAAGAAACATTAGCACCAAAATTTATTGATCGACTTCTATTCTTGGTATTACACTTAGAAGTTAAACCTTACCTCAACCCCATAATAATATTAACCTAAGATCCTTAAATCGAATCTTGTCTTACGGCACCAAACTTACATGACTTAATTATTTAAGAGTGCATCCCAAATATTAAATTGTTGCAAATCTTAACTTCGTGTAGCATTAATCCATAAAAACCAAAATGTACAACATCGATCTTCTACCTTGATAAAAAAAAACCCTTTTATCATCAATCACATACTTAAACTATTTTCTTCCCAATTACAATTTAGTTGAGACCTAAGACCCTTGGACTTTCCTCGTTGAAATGAAATGTCGCATTCTTACGTATCCCTAATGCTTAATTAATATTAACGTTTAAAACTTAATAAGTTATCCCATGGTAGCATTAGACTAACTTTAATAAATCAACTTCACTTATAACCCATAGAGTTCTAGAATCCCAATATCAAGCTTCTAGATTTCTTACTCGATAAAAATCTTAATATTCATTCATTGATATCTTATGTTGAACACAACTAATTCTCTTTTGTTTTTATTTTACACAATATTTCCGTGTGAACAAATATCCCATAAACTTGAAATTCAAGCTTACGCATCCCAAATGATAATAGATAACATAATTCTCACACACATAATCGCTTGTTCTCAAGTTTCTTAATGACTTCCAAGAATTCCTCAAAACGAGGTGTCTACCTCAATTCTTACATGCGTCTATCGAGTAACCTAACCATCAAACATACCCAACTTTCAAGAAAAATTTAAATTCCAACAAAGATATAATTTTAACTCTTAAGATCATGATTAAAACTTATGCTACATCAAACCTTAAGTCCACAAAAATAAGTTAACTTAATGTCTAATCTTGTAACTTGACTAAATGATCACTTTACCTTAAATTATTATCACTCTAAATTCTTAATTTTTTCCATTGTCTTATTCCATTAACATTTAGATTTTCAAGCCCAATATTGAATCATCCTACAATACCATTGATTGTCATTCCTTATTACATTATAACCCAGATATAACCAAGTTCTAATTATCTATTCAAGCTCAAATCACCGAAAAGTCATATCATTTAAACCATTCAATTCTCACTTACTGCTAAACAAATCCCCAAATTTCTTAAAAATTGCAAAATTATTTCTCTTACTTTCCTCAAATATTATCCGAATTTGCCTTTAATCTCGAGAATCCAACAATTATCCATAAGTTCCTGGCGTTCCTAATCCCATTTTATAGGTTTCTCGTAACATAAAGTTCAATAATCTTAAGATTATTAAACCCAAGATCAATTCTCATAACCTCGAAAATTACTGATTTTACACAAGTGTTCCTCAAAAGTTCGAATTTAATCCTCAAAATTTCAAATTTTGCAATTTGGTCCTTAAAATTCTCGAAGATTATAGTTTTGGCCCTATAACTCCTCGAAATTTGCATTCTTTTCCCATAAAATTTTCGACTTGGCCTCATTAAACCTTAAAATTCTCAAAACTAAAAATTAATCTCAAAGTTTGGTAAATTCGAAATAGTCCCTTAGAATTTTATTGTTGCACTTAGGTTCTCAAATTATTGGTTAATACAGTTAGGTCCTTAAAATTCTCAATCCATTCAATTCAATCCTTAGGTCCCACTAGATAGAGCATGCATCCTAAAAAAAAATTCTACGTTTTTATACTTCCAAATATTGTCGTAGTTTTCGAATCATTAATCCTTACATGGAATCCTCAAAAATTAATTCAACTAGCAACCACAAACCATCAGTACTATCTTAGAAATTCTACAAGTCCCAAAAGCATTCATAATTTTCAAGATTAACTTATTACGCCAAAGAGCAGAACATCAGTACTTCTAACCTAAAATCAATATAATCAAATCATTATCAACTTCTCCTAAAGCCCAATATTCGAATTCTTAGACACGTCCAATTCCAAACGTAACCAACATGCAATTTAATCTAGTTTTGAAAACAGTAAATTTTTAAATCAAAAAAGCAGTTAAACATATACCGTAGATCATCATAAAGCGTAAATCATGTTAACATGTAGGTGATATGAGTAAATCATTTAAATCATAAAGCTTACAGACTTGAGGCTTGAAGACTGAGCGGCAGAAGCTGGAGGTGGCACAACCCTATACAGGACCCTTACTCTGATACCAACTGTAACGTCTCACACAATTTTAAAAATGCGGAAATTTTTTTTTTTTTTTAAATAAAAGCTCGCATTTTCCAAATAACATTTAAAATAATCGTATTTATTTGATTATAAAAATAGCGCAGTTTAAATTAATCAAACTCATTCAAAATCATACGTAAGCATAAACGAGTAAAAATCTTAAAATTATCAACGTATGAAAATATTCATCTCCTCTCAATCTCATAATTCGTAATGCGGAAAACATGTGGTCCTCGGGTTGTGTCTCCGCAACAGGTCTGCCTATTCAGAGTTCGGCACCTCCAGTCTCCTCAACATTTAGCTCACCTGCATCACACACGCCTAGTGAGTCTAAAGACTCAACACGCCTGTACCAGGAATAACAAGTACATATACATAGCACACAGCAGTGAAAAATATCATACTCAACATATCTTTCATGAACTTAAAAGCATGTCATCTCATGTCATCGTATTTGTAAACATGTCGTGTAAAATCATATCGTGTCAAATCATGTCATCTCATATCATCATATACGTGTCAAAACATGTCATCTCATGTTATCATATAAGTAAACGTTTCGTGTAAAATAATATCGTATTAAATCATGTCATCATATACGTATACATTTTCTTTTTAATTGAATTCAGTTTATTAGCTGTGACTTTCGTATCATCATGTCATCATGTCAGTCGATGGATTCATCTACGTGTAACCACGGTACCAGGCGGCGGGGACATCAGCGACACTCTCACCCGTCAACTGAGCCCTGACCTATCATATCATCATATCATGTCAATGGAAATACGATCGTCGGGCTCCCTCTGGGGCCTTCTCCCGTAAACGGGCTCCCTCTGGGGCCTTTTCCCTCACGATATCTCCAATCATATCATCATGTCATCGTGTCATCGTATTAGTCACAACTAAATTACTTCCTTCAAAACGTGTCATCATATTCATCACTTGATAAAATCATGCATATACGTAATTTTTCTTTTAAACCAATCATGCACCGTATTTATCATAATTTCATAAATATCATAAACGTGATGTATGAACATTTAAAAATATCATAATTTGTGCTCAGGGCACTGCCAGGGCCAAAATCTCACCCTGGGTGCAAAATGATCATTTTGCCCTAAGACATAAAATTTCACGTTTTTGACATTTTCTTAATTTCATTGACTCTAACATGTCCCAAATAATTATTTAAGCCTACATGAATTTTCTCATATTTTTATTTGGCTTAAATCTTTGAATTTTAAATTAATCATTAAATATAACATATTAATACATTTTAATCCCGAAATAAACCAAACCTTAGCATAAAATTTCCAAATAAAAAAATTAGACTTCTAATAATTATTTGAGCTTAAATATAATTTTCCACAATTTTATTAAGCTTAAATCTAGACGTTTCAATTAATTCTTTAATTACCCTTTCGTGTGGCGATTAAATCCCGAATAATTCCAAACCTCATTATTTTGATCCGAATCTTACCAAACTCCTAAAAATGTCCCAAAACATATTTATAATCATTTTTAGACATAAACTTGAGCTCATTTCATAACTTAACCAATTCGTTTTAAAACTTGGACCGGTGTCCCGGTTTTAACCCGAATCGACTCGAAACTTAACCGAATTTTCCCAAACTTTTTACCATATCTTACAAACACTTAAAATTAATAAAAAAATGTAACCAAGCCTCTAAACCCACGGCTGAAAATTCCAGAAAGCCACCTAAAGTTCGGTCCCTTCCTTATTTGCACTCTAGCACACTCATCTTCCCAAAAATTCACGCACTAGCCAAACCCAACGTACCAGCCATGAACCAGCCTAACATGGACCTAGACCAGACCCTAAGGAACCTATTATGACCGAGCCACCAACCCCATACAGTCTACAACACAGCACCGAAAGAATTCCTCAAAACCACTCCACCCGAGCTTCCCTCCTCTTGTGCTCACGGCCGTTGGTTCAGGTGGTTCCAGCGGTGGCTTGGCCTTCCTGGGCTGTGACTCAGACCCACCAGAGTCTGGTCCAAGCCTTGGTTCAACCATCACACCACCAGCTCTCCTCCTATCCTACCCACAGCCCCTAACCGAGAGCAACCAAGAAAACATCCCCTCGATCTCACCTTGCTGCGTCCAGCAACAAACCCGAGCCCCATGCCATCATCTTGACCCCACTAACAGCCCCTAGACGTTCAAGACAGCAGCCCTTGCACTCAAAATTTCAGAAAACGTGAACAAAAATCGTATGATTCATGAATACACATAGAAACCCAAAATCTCACACACACATGGTTGAATCGAAAAATCTTATGCATGATACAAACATTTCAGACATATATCACGTGAATGATGCAGCAAGGATGGTATAGTACGTGCCTTATGATGTATCAACGCAAGAGGAATGAAGAGAGGAGCACCGGAGAAATTATATATATTTTTTTTAAGAATAAAGGAAACAGAAGCAACCACTTGCAATTTAATAGAAGAAATGCTGCTGAACCACCTAAATAATGCGGGAGTGAGGGGTTGTCGGATGGTGGGATGGGTAAATGGTGTAGGGTAGGTTAGGTTTAGTTTAATTGTAGTTTAGGTTAATTAAAATGTGTACTAATGAGTCTCAATTAAAATAAAAAGGGTTTTAAGCCCAATAAGCTTAAAAATAAGCTCATTAAATTTAAACACACTTCCGAAAAATATTTCGTTTTGGAAAGATTTTGAAAATATTAGCCGAACCCTCAAAAAGTCCCCCGATTCGATAAAATTTACGTACCGTTAAAAATAAAAATCATGCGGTTAAAAATACCCAATAAATCTAAATTCTTGAAAAATGCCTTTAAAACATCTTAGATTAATTAATAAAAATGAATCATGTTATTAAAATAATTTTCCTGAAAATTCTCCAGTCTCCGATCCTCGTTCGAGCGCGAAATGCAACTTAAAAATCTTTAATGCATGAACCATTAAAATTTCATGAAATAAAATTCTATTATGCAATAATTATGCATAAAATGCATAAAAATAATTAAATCCATAATTTATGAAATAAACCTGCATTTAATGATTTAAAACAAATTAATAAATTACCAAAGAAATTTAATAAACTGCATGCATGTGGTTTACATGACCCTTCAAATTTTCGAGACACTTCTGAACTGCTCCGAATCGTCTGATAACCTTTGTCTCATCTTTGATTCAGTTATGTTATGAAGTTAAAGTAATATGTTTTGAAAGTTGTTAAAAGGATGAGTTAAAATTATCTCTATATGTAATTGTGAAATCGATCGGCCCCACTTGCTGAGTGTTTCCAAAATGCTCACCCTTTACATCTTTCATCAGATAAGAATGAGGAGCAAGTAGACGAGGAGGAACATGAGGCATTTTGGGGATATTGATCAATTGTCGAGTTCAAGAATCAAGATTTTTATTCTTTCTTTTGTATCGTTTCCGCAAACTCTGATGTAATTCTTTTATTCTGTTGTCGATGTAAAGACAATATTTTATTTATGAAAAAGACTGGTTTATTTGTCTTTTCGATACGAGGCTTATTGTTTTCAAGTAATTGTTAAACAATGCCGGATGTCACCGACATTTCGGTCTCGGGGCGTGACACTTAAGTAGTATCAGAACCGCCAGGTTCATAATCCCGCTGGGATTTTGACAGACAAAAAATTTGACAAAGTAAATTTTTGGCAAAAGCCTAGTGCATCCCAATCTGAGTCCAACTTTCATCTGTTCCCTAAATTTTCAAACAAAATCTATCCCTTCAATCGTTCCGCAAATTCTTAGTATCGAATTTTCAACGAAAACTTTGCTTTTATTGTGCCTTTCTACCCTTATACTGTTTTGATATTTTTCCTCGATTTTATCCTAGGAAATGGCTGCTCCACGTACTCGTGCTCAGGCTGCCCTTCGTATGCGCCAGCTCACAATAGACATCAATCTAGGGAGATTTCAACTTTGAAGGCGCAACTTGCCAGGGAGAAGCTAGAGAAGCAGAAGCTAAGCGAGATTAGGGACATACTTGAGACAGACGTACATCGACTCACTCACCATTTGGACTTGGCTGAGAGCAAACTTCTCGATATACCTACTGATTCGGCTCGCATCACGCGTATAGCTTCACTGAACAGGGACTTGCTAGAGAGAGTAGAGACAGAGAGAGGATGTCTACTCAGGCTCGTCAGCGTCAAGAAGAGTTCAATGCCAAGAAAGAACGATACATTTCCAAGTTCCACAGCACCATGGATAGGCTTCAGGATCAGAATAACTACTTGCATCCGATGGTAGAAAACATGGAAGAAGAAGAGGAAGCACCGATGGAAGTGGTTGACGACGACAGTGATAGCGACGACAGAGATATGATAGACTAGACTAGATTAGTATTATGATTGTAATAAAAATATGATTAGAAAAGTATTAAGTGTAACAACGTATTTCTAAATAAAAATTTTATCTTTAAATTATTGCATTTAAACATTGATGAGTATTTTATCAATAAAAATGTTTTTTTCTTTATAGGAAACAAAAATGGATCTTCAAAGCGTTATAATCGAACTCCAAAAACAGCTCCAGGAAAAGGAAGTAGAAATTAAAACATTGAAAGATAAAAATGACAAACTTGAAAGGGATAACTAACAATTAGATGGAAATAAGGTATGCATGATGGAGGATCTTCGTGAGGCTAGAGAAAAAGAGAAAAGACTACGCGATGACATTAGATGCTATGCTGCTTATCACCTAGAATCGGAACGTCAACATGATAGCAGAAAAAGAGTGTTGGAGACAATTCATGAAAGGTTTTTGGCACTGCAGGATCGAGAAAACAAGCTTAACAAGGCTATTTACCAATTCCAAGTAAGGATAGAAGAACATGAACTCCATGAGGCAGCAAATCAATCAACCATACAAGAACTTTAGGACCAAGTGAACAATCTCGATGACCACAACACACTGTTGCAAAACCACATTGATCAACTACAAAATGATATGATCAACATGGAAGAACTCATGGGAGAACTCGGAGATAATCAAGGAGGAAACCCCATTGAAGAAGAAGAAATTAACAAAGCAGTAGGAGACGGCGAAGTAATAGACGAGTATAGTAATCCCTAGTTAGGCATTGATTGCATCTAGAACCATTAGACTTGTCGTTTTCTTTAAAAAGACAGATTGTATGAATTTTGAAAATTAACAAAGATATTTATTTGATTATGCATTGTTTCAAACAAATTAATAAAACATATGTTTATAGGAAATGGCAGGCAGACCACCCAGACACAATCGAAACCCCCGAGGAGTTAATCAAAATGAGAACGAAAATCCACAATCACCACCGAGGAACCTCAGTCGAGAGGACATGATGGCAATATCTACCATAGTAGCCGCCACCAGAACCACAACCACGAGGAATCAAGTATCATTACGAATCCTTCAGGAAGAATCGAGTCCCAACTTTTGATGGAAATCCAGACCCAGAAGTCAGTCATAACTGGCTTAAGAATGTTGAAGCTCAGCTGCACTTATTGGAAGTACCTTAAGGACTTAGAGTGGAGGCCGTGACGCCGTTTCTAGAAGATCGAGCACGAAAGTGGTGGGAAACAGTGTCACCATCTTTGGCTGAGGTGGAGCATATCACATGGCAAACCTTTAGGAGAGAATTTTTGAAGCAATATTACGCAGCGGAATTTCGGCTGCAAAAGTTGAGCGAATTTGAGAACTTTAAATAGACACCAGACATGACGGTGATGGAATACACCTCAACGTTCAATGATCTGGGAACCTATGTTCCAACGATCATGTCTGATGAGACATTGAAAATGCACCGTTTTAAGAAAGGATTGAACATCTGGATTCAATCAGCTTTGGCGGTATTCAGGCCAAGCAATTTTGCAGATTTGATGGGCTCGGCAATGAGAGCGGAAATTGATATCAAAAGCCGCGAAGAAGAAAACAAGAACATGAGACCTTTGGTCAGTCAATCTGCTCAGAGTGACCCCAAATTCAAAAGGCCAAACTATTCAAGCGGCCCCCCAAAAGGAACCTTTAGCAATACGGGTAATAAGGAAGGGAAGTGGTGCGCTACATGTCGACAGAATGACATTGGGAAATGTTATAAGAAAACGGGCTCTTGTTTCAGATGTGGTAAGGTGGGTCATCCGATTAAAGATTGTCCAGACAACAAAGACAAAGAGACGGGACCCAGCAAACAAAATGAAAACAAGACTAATGCTCCGGTGTATGTAATAACATAGGAAGAAGCTGATAACACCAACGAGTTGGTGGCATGTACTGTTTTACTTAATGAAATACCTGCATATCTTTTTTTAGATTGTGGAGCTACGCACTCGTTTGTATCTAGAAGATTTGCTAAGAAGCTAAAACTTGAGCATGAAATTCTTAATGAACCGTTAAGAGTGGCAACACCTGCAAGTAAAACAATTGAAACCCACAAGGTGTATCGAAACTATAACATTTGTATCAGCAAACAGATTTTTGAGGCAAAATTGATTCAAATAAATATGATTAAGTTCGACATCATTCTTGGAATGGACTGGTTTTAAACACCATGCCATAGTAGACTGCCAAAAGAAAAATGTTAGACTACAGACTCCGATTAAAGAGGAAGTCATATATCACGGAAAATAAAAAAAATGAAAATCTCTTTTATCTACCTCACAAGCCTGGAAAGCCATAAAAGGAGGCGAAGAAATTTTTATGGCAATGTTCAATGAAGTCAAAGAAGAAGATGCCCCAAAGTTGGAAGATATTCCAGTTCTTCAAGAATTTCCAGATGTTTTTCCTGAGGAATTTTCGGGTACGATACAAGATAGAGAAGTGGAATTCAAAATTAATTTTGTCCCTGGTGCGACACCAATTTCAAAGGCACCATACCGAATGGCTCCAGCTGAATTAAAGGTGCAACTTCAGGAGTTATTGGACAAGAGAAAAATTTGACCCAGTGCATCCTCGTGGGGAGCCCCAATGCTGTTCGTAAAGAAAAATGACGGAAGCATGAGGCTATGCATTGATTATAGAGAGCTAAACAAGATCACCATACAGAATAAGTACCCGCTCCCGAGAATAGATGATCTTTTAAATCAGCTTAAAGGAGCCAAGGTTTTCTCAAAGCTTGATTTAAGATCAGGTTACCATCACCTGAAAGTCAAAGCGGAGGATATCCCTAAAACCACTTTTAGAACAAGATATGGACACTACAAATTCACGATAATGCCTTTTGGTCTAACAAATGTTCCTGCAACATTCATGGACCTTATGAACCGTGTATTAGAGCCATACCTTGATAAGTTTGTGGTTGTTTTCATATATGATATCCTGGTATAATCACCAAGTGAGGAAGAACATAGAGAACATCTGCGTCTCACTTTGCAGGCACTACGAGAGAATGAACTCTATGCCAAATTCAAGAAGTGTGAATTTTGGCTAAAAATGGTGGCATTCTTAGGCCATATAATCTCTGAATTAGGCGTGTCAGTGGACCCTAAGAAAGTAGAGGCAATCAAGGACTGGCCTCAACCAAAAATAGTAACTGAGGTAAGAAGTTTTCTGGGTTTAGCTGGCTACTATAGAAAATTTGTGGAAAGATTTTCTTCGATGGCCATTCCTCTTACCAAACTTACTCAGAAGAATTCAAAATTTATTTGAAATGAAGCATGCGAGAAAAGTTTTGAAACCCTTAAAACCAAGCTCGCATCTACACCAGTACTAATTCTTCCCGAGGATGGCAAGAACTTCACAATATATAGTGACGCTTCAAAGGGAGGATTAGGGTGTGAGCTTATGTAAGAAGGTTAAGTAATTGCCTATGCCTCACGTCAATTAAAATCGTATGAGCAAAATTATCCAACTCAAGACCTTGAATTAGCTGCAGTTGTATTTGCCCTCAAAATCTGGAGGCACTACCTTTATGGAGTTAAATGCGAAGTATTCATGGATCACCAGAGCCTCAAGTACATATGCACCCAAAAGGAATTAAATATGAGGCAAAGGAGGTGGATGTAACTTCTAAAATATTATGATTTATCAATCAATTACCATCCGGGTAAGGCAAATAAGGTGGCAGATGCTTTGAGCCGAAGGAACCTTGGGGAAGTAAGCTTATCTTCTCTATCAGTGCAACCATGCCTTCAAGAATCAATCAAATTGAAGCAAAGCCAAGATTCTTCTATCCTCAAAATTAAAGAACAAATTCGAGAAGGAAAGGCCACATAATTTCAGATTGATGAAAATGATATTCTCTGGATGAAAGGACAGTTTTGTGTGCCAGACATGAAAATCACAATTAAGAGATTTTTTTAAGGTTTCGAATTTTAAGGGGGTCAAAGGTGAAATTTCCAAAATTTAGGGACTTAATTGAAAATTTCGAAATCATGAGGACTTAAATGTAATTTTTGAAAGTTAAAGGACCTATTTGCAATTAACCAAAAGACAAAGGGCTTAAATGCAATTACCGAATTCTTAAGGACCATAATGTAATTTTCCAAATTTTAAGGGACTAAAATAAAAAAATTTCGAAAATATAAGGGCCTAAATGTAAATATCCAAAAATTTGTGGGATTAGAATGCAAAATTTCGAAAAAATTTAAGGGCAAAAATCCAATTTTTCAAGAAATGCTACAGTTCAACACGCAATATTCATATAACTTTGGGAAATTAATGAGTAAGTCCTTAAGTTCAACACGAAATGATTTAAAGACATTTTCGTCGTAGGGAGGATCATCATTCTAGGTGTAGCTACCTATGCATTGCTAGATTCAGGAGCTACACATTCATTCATATCTGAAACCTTCATCAAAAGACTGAATATTACTCCTCAAGATATGGGTTTGGGTTTCAAAGTTTCTATTCCTTTCGGTGATCAAATACTCACATCTAAAATTGTCAAGAATCTGGAGTTTCGTTTATGCAAAGATGTGGTCCGGGCGGATCTTATTCTGCTTCATATGCCCGAATTTGATATTATACTCGGTATGGATTGGCTAATAGCGAATGGAGCTACGATTGATTTCCGTCAGCGATCAGTATCTATTAGACCACCTAGTGGTAAATCGTTTTTCTTTGAGGCGGCGAGAACCAAACAAATGCCGCACATAATCTCTTGTCTATGTGCGAGGAAGCTTATTAAACGTGGATGCCAAGCTTTTCTAGCATGTGTCACTACCGCACAAGCTCCTATCAGTTAGAAATGGAGGATGTTGTTATTGTCAGAGATTTTCCTATCGTATTTCCCGAGGACGTTTCTGGCATTCCACCCGATCGTGAGGTGGAATTCTCTATTGATCTAATTCCGGGCACAGTACCCATATCCAAAACATCTTATCGTCTAGCACTTGCTGAAATGAAAGAACTAAAAGATCAAATCCAAGAATTGCTAGACAAGGGTTTCATTCGCCCTAGTTATTCTCCATGGGGTGCACCGGTATTATTTGTGAAAAAGAAAGATGGTAGTATGCGTCTTTGCATTGATTATCGAGAGCTTAATAGGGTCACTATCAAGAATAAATATACTGCCAAGAATCGAAGATTTATTTGATCAGTTGCAGGGAGCATCGATATTCTAAAAAATTGATCTTCGTTCTAGATAACATCAATTGAAGGTGAAGGAGTCTGATGTTCACAAGACGGCGTTTCATACTAGATATGGGCACTACGAGTTTATGGTCATGCCATTTGGGTTGACCAATGCGCCAGAGATCTTCATGGATCTCATGAATCTCGTATTTCAGCCGTATCTGGATCAGTTTATTATAGTCTTCATTGATGATATTTTGATCTATTCTAAGAGCCAGGAAGAGCATAGTCGTCATTTGAAGACAGCACTGCAAGTTCTGCAGGATAGGAAGTTATATGCAAAATTCAGCAAGTGCGAGTTTTGGCTTGATAGAATGGCTTTCTTAGGCCACATCATTTCTAGTGATTGCGTTGAAGTTGATCCGAGTAAAGTGGAGGCAGTGAAAGAGTGGCCAGTACCGAAGAGTGTAACCGAGATTCCTAGTTTCTTGGGACTAGCTGGCTATTATCTCAAGTTCATTCAGGGGTTCTCATCTATAGCGGTACCCATGACCGCCTTGACAAAATAGAATGCAAAGTTTGTGTGGGGACCCGAGTCTCAAGAAGTTTTGATAAATTAAAGCAAGCCTTGATTTCAGCACCAGTGTTATCTATGCCATCGGGGCAAGGAGAGTATGTTTTGCATACCGACGCTTCTAAACTTGGATTGGGTGCAGTTTTGATGCAAAATGACCGAGTTATAGCCTATGCGTCGAGACAGCTGAAAATTCACGAGAAAAACCACCCAAATCATGATCTTGAGCTTGCAGCAGTAGTTTTTGTATTGAAAATTTGGAGACACTACTTATATGGGGAGAAGTGCAAAATATTCACCGACCATAAAAGTTTGAAATACTTCTTCACCTAAAAGGAACTGAATATGAGACAGCGTAGATGGATTGAGTTAGTAAAGGACTACGACTGTGAGATTAGCTATCATCCGAGAAAAGCTAATGTTGTGACAGACGCATTGAGTCGAAAAGCAGCAGTTATCACTCAATTATCCCTCCAAAGACCGTTGTAGTCCGAGATATAGAGGTTTGAGCTTACAGTGTATGCTAGGGGCGAAGCCCCTAATCTTGCCACATTATCAGTACAGTCGACCTTGAGAGATAGAATTCGTGTTGGGCAGCCTACCGATGAGCAGTTGCAAAGGTGGAGAGCTAGAGATGAAGCCAAGGGCCGGAAGTTATATTACGAGGTGGATGGTTTAGTTCGTTATTGAGATCGTTTATGGGTTCCTAGTGACGATTCTTTGAGAGATCTTATTATGAAGGAAGCTCATGATACACCATATTCATTCCATCCAGGAAGCACGAAGATGTACAAAGATTTGCAGTTGTTATATGGGTGGCCAGGCATGAAGAGAGACATTTTGAGATTTGTATCCAAGTGTTTGACTTGTCAACAAGTTAAAGCAGAACATCAAGGACCAACATCGAAATTGAAGCCACTTCCTATTCCCTAGTGGAAATGGGAAACATCATTATGGACTTTGTTGTGGGATTACCTAAGACTATTAAGGGATTCAATGCTATATGGTGATAGTGGATCGTCTTACGAAATCAGCACATTTTCTACCTATCAAGACGACCTTCACCATGATTCAGTATGCAGAGTTATACGTTCGAGAGATAGTTCGGCCGCATGGGATTCCTGTATCTATTGTATCTGACAGAGACCCGAGATTCACGTCATCTTTTTGGAAGAGTCTGCATGCAGCGATGGGGAACAAGTTATTATTCAGTACATCATTCCATCATCAAACCGATGGTCAGTCCAAAAGGGTTATACAAATTTTGGAAGATCTACTGCGAGCATGTGTTATTGATTTCCAAGGCAGTTGGGAACCAAAATTACCTCTAGTGGAGTTCACCTACAATAATAGCTATCAATAATCAATCGGGATGGCTCCGTTTGAGGCACTATATGGAAGAAAATGTAGAACTCCTATTCATTGGGACGAGGTTGGTGAGAGAAGAGAGATTGGTCCGGATGTGATTGAAGAGACCGCCGAGCTTGTAGTCAAAATTCGTGATAGAATGAAGACTACACAAAGCCAACAAAAGAGTTATGCGGACAAGAGGCGAAGAGACTTAGAGTTTGCAGTGGGAGACCATGTATTTGTGAAAATAGCACCTAAGAAATGTGTTATGCGCTTTGGCAAGAAAGACAAGCTTAGTCTAAGATTTATTGGTCCGTTTGAGATTTTGGAGAGGATTGGGACGCTAGCTTATAGAGTGGCATTGCCACCAATGCTTTCAGGAGTTCACAATGTGTTCCATATTGCAATGCTGCGTAAGTACATGTCGAATCCATAACATGTACTAAATTATGAACTTCTTCAATTAACTCCATATATGAAATATGAAGAAAGACCTGTCCAAATCCTGGCGAGAAAAGAAAGGAGACTGCGAAACAAAGTCATTTCAATGGTCAATGTCAAGTGGTTGAATCACTCGGAAGAAGAAGCCACTTGGGAAACCAAGAGGAAATTGAAGAGTCGCTATCCAGAGCTATTCGGTAAGTTCTAATTTCGAGGACAAAAGTTTATTTAGGGGGGAAGGAATTGTAAGATCCAAAATTAAGACGACGTAATCCAACTGCATGCAAATCTAGGAAATATGAAAAATGGCTAATTAATTGATTTCAATTGCTTAATTGATTACGTGACATACATGATTATATGTTAAGTATGATTTTGTTTTCATTATGCATAAAGCTGTATTTTTAAGGATTATTCAAGTTTCGATCGAGGGACGGAGACCGAAGGCTGAAAAACGTAAAATGTTTTTATTAAATAATTAATTTTATTTATTTAAAAAATGACTGATGCTTGTTCATATTTTTGAAAATAAGGAGTTTTGAGGTGATTTTATACGCCGGGATGTAAATTTTATCGGTGTTGGTTTTTTAACAAAATGCGAACTTAATGGCAACCCGGCTAATAAATTCACAAACTATCCTAAATAAAATAATTTTTATTATTTAATTAAAGATTATTGGGCCTAATTTGAATGCATAATAGGCCTAAGCCATATAGTAGAATAATTAACTATAAAATACATAAAACCCTACCCTCAACCCCACATAACTCAGGCCTACAATCTGAAAATCTCTCCCAAACCCTCCACCCCATATACACGATACACACACATATTATTTTGAAGAAAATTTCGAAGGGAGCTTCAAGGATTCAACCTAGGGTTTTCCTCGTCGTCGTTCCTCAATCGCCATCGAATATTCGTGCGTTTAAAATGCAAATGCACGCCATACATCTCCTTTTCTCGTCTATCACATCGTACTATCGTTTTTAATTACGTTGCATGAAAAGCATGACATTCTTAGTATTATTTTCGAAATATTACTCATACATGTGTTAAACTTATGAATTTTGATCCAAAACCATGTTCTAAACATGTGAAGGGGCTGACATGATGTTAAGTTATGATCGAGCAAAGTTTTTACATGAATTGTAGTCCTAGACACACACCAAACTCATGGCTATCACAAAAAAATCAAATTGAAATTGATTTTTTCCGTCATGGGGTCATGGGGTTCGGTTTTCATGTCTTGGGGGCTTGGCTTGGTTCGGCTAAGACTAGGTCTAGCCAAGGTCGTATGGGAGTCAGGGGGAGAGTTCTAGCTAAGCTAGGACTTGAGTACAGGGCTCGGAAAGGAGTCCTAGCTTGCTAGGACTCCCACCCGAGAAGAGGTGTGCCGCGCGACTCTTGTGCAGCAGCACGCAGGGAGTCAGGGGCTGGTTTAAGGGGCTCGGCATGGACTAGTTCAAGGGTTAAGGGTCCTAGGTGGGTGTACGGCATGATGGTTCATGGGTTGGGTCGAAGGCTAGAGTCCTAGGCTTACAAACTTAGAGTCCTTATGCACTAGGAGTCACGGCCAAGCTTGCAGCTAATGTGGGGGCTTCGGCTTCGAGCCAGGGCCTGGTTCAGGGGGTCAAATGGGTCCTCTAGGATCCATATAAGGGTTAGGAAGCGGTTGTCTCAAGGTGTCTCGGGCGTGGCTCGGCAAAACCGAGAGTTGACTCATGGGTGGTCTAGGGTGTGGCTTAGGGTTTTCTTTTTGGAAAATTAATTGTTAAATGGCTCACGGGGGTGAGTCATGGTTCACGAGGGCAAAAATAATATAAAAGTATACGTTTTGAATTTAGGAATTTTATATTAAAGTTTGGAATTTTCCGGGATTAAAACACCTTCAAAACGACTATTTACGAATTTATTAAAAAGTCTAGTATTTAAGCTAAATAAAATTATGGGAATTTTAATCTAGGCTTAATTAATTATTTGGGACATGTTAGAGTCAATGAAATCAAGAAAAAATCAAAAACGAGGAATTTTACGTCTAGGGGTAAAACGGTCTTTTTACACTTGGAAATTAGTAAGAATCATGACAGTGCTCTGAATGTTGTTTATTATGCTAATATGATTATTTCAAATGTTTATGAATTTTTACATGTTAAATTATGATTTTTAAATGTCCATGGATTTTTATGATTTAATATTGACATTTAAAAGATATGTTGCATGCTTGGTTTAAAAAAAAATATATTGAAAGCATTGTTTTTTAAAGTGATGAAAATATGAAACGTTGAAGAAAGTGAAGTTATTGTGATTAATGAGGATATGATTGAGGATAGGCCAAGGCTCAGTTGACGAGTATATGTCGCTGATGTCCCCTCCGTCCAGTACTGTGGTTACATGTAGATGGATCCATCGACTTTTTGAGAATTGAGGAAAGTCACAATTAACGATCTGAATTCAATAAAAATGAATTATGTTTATGATCATGATAAAAGGATTCATGTTATGATTGAGGTAAAGGAAAAATGTTGAGGTTTATGTTATGCATGTCATGAAAATGTTATTTTTACGTAAAAGTATTTTCACTGTTGCTTGTGATTTTATACGTATTATTTGTTATAAAGATTATGGTGTGTTGAGTCTTTAGACTCACTAGGTGTGATGGATGCATGTGAGTTTGAGGGAGGTCTTGATGATTGACCTGACTGAACAGAAGGTGCATATAACCCGATGACCAATGCTTTTACTTTTTCCACACTTAGGATTTATGAATACGATTTACGTTAAAAGATTTTTAAGACCATTTATTTATGTTTTCGAGTGGTTTTTGAGAGGATGGTACTTTTCACGTTAATTGCTTTTTAGGTTTGGTAAAACATTTGACGATTTCATGTTTCAACTATTTCCTTTGGATTTTCAAATATTAGTTGGTTGATGTTCTACATTTAAAATGGTGCAAAATATTTTATAGAAATATTTCTAAGTACATGTGAGCTGTCGGCCGTTTCATGTTAGGTTTAAAAAAAAATTTAAGCATTAAAAAGGGCAGACGTTTCACTTGTAGTCCATGATCTTTCAGAGTACATAATAAAATAACAACTGACCATCCTTGAGTCCAGTTTTCTTCATTAGACTCATAAGGCCTAGCCTCAGCTAGACTTCCCCAAACATGCAAATCTTTACGACTAGGCTTTTTTACTTCTACAAAGTTCATAAGGGGTTTTGGTCGATGCTTTAGTTGGAACCCTGTTAAGGATATATGCTTTGGTATTTAGTGCCTCTCCCAAGAGTTATTCCGATAAGATATAATGACTAATCGTAATCCTTAACATTTCTTTATGTATTTTGTTTCTTCTTTCAGTAACATAATTCATAGAGGGCAAACTTGGCATAGTGCACCTTGGGACGATATTTCATTTCTCGAGGAATCTAGCAAAAGTTAATGGACATTGTTCACTAGAATCTTCATATGTATCATATTATTCACCACCACAGTTGAATCCAACGTTTTTAATCTTTAATCCAAGTTGATTTTCAACTTCAGCAATATATGTTTTAAACATATTCAAGGACTGTATCTGTAACGCCCGAAAACCCACACACACTAACCACATGCAAGCATGAAAACTATTTGAATTTATTTAAATGAGTAGCCTAGAAACGTGATTAAGTGTGAGCATGGTTTAATGATTATTTAATCGAATGTTATGAATGTGAACTTTCTGTAACTGAATACGCGATATACGACGAAGACAAGAGAACCGGGGATGATTTGGATAAGGTTTCTATTTTTAGAAATTTATAAATAGAAACGATATATTTAGTAATTCTAAATTAGGAAAGCCGCAATTTATTGATAGTAAGGGACAAATTTAATCGGTAACGAACTTTTATGAAGAAAATGAGTAATTTCGGGCGTGCGATACTAAAAAACGAGTAGCACCAAATATTTTTAAATAATGTTAGGACTTTTTAGTAAGATTAACTAAGTATTTAATTAATTCCCTAATGGGCCTAGACTAATCAAGATTTAATTAAAGAATTAGGTCCCTTAACTACACCTAAAGCACAATTAGCAACATAACAACTTAATTAAATAAAAACCTACCCACCCCTACAACAAAAACTCACGACACTCAAACACAATTGCAGCACACACACACATACACACTATGACTCCAGCGTGCCGAGACATAGAGGAAATGATATGAATCCACGTACGTAAGAATAATAAACACGATTAATTGAGAATCGCGCCCTAAATTCAATAACGAACAAGGAATCGTTGTTGTTTTCCCGACCTTTTTGAATCAAGTATTACATGATATTCACCTCTAAACTATGAAAAGTTTAGCAACAAATAATAACAAGAAAACAATCGACGCTCAAACGAACCTTCAAAGAACTCGTCTTTGACAATCCGCGTAAGAACGATCGACAAACGCCACAATGTTTAGACTTTGATAAGTTTGATTTTTGAACAAAGCAAAAGCTTCTATTGTTTGAGAGAAAACTCAAGAACAATTGTATAAACTCAATAATAATCTCAATTGTGTTCCAAAAATCGTGAAAATATGTTTACATAATCAAAAAGATAATAATCTCAATTGTGTTCCAAAAATCGTGAAAATATGTTTACATAATCAAAAAGATATCAAATCTAGTTGCAAAAATAATTAAAACTCTAAACTAGGAAAATATTTGCGTCGCGCGCATATACGCACCATATGCGCGGAAGTTACTGTCTTCAGATTTGGGCTGCGCGCATATGCACGCCCTATACCCCGCACATATGCGCGAAAGTCTCTGCCCGTGTGTCTCTGAAAATCATTCATACGCGCACATGCGCGCCTCATCTGGGCGCATGTGCGCGAGGCTCTCTATCTCGCTTTGTGTTTCGCTGTGCGCGGGTGCTTGAATAATGTTCCTATGACTCCCTAACTTACTCCCATGCATCACGAACCCTTCAGAACTCTGCACCTCTCTTGTAAGTCCTTTTTCTTTGCCCATAAGCCCATGCAATGCTTCCTTGAACCTCTTCAGTCGTCCCCTCGTGATTTGTCCCTCCGACAACTCTAAAGGATCCCATTCTTTCCTTGGAGCTTGACCAACTGTGTTCGCATCATCCTCCCCTTCTTGAAAAGGATTTGTCCTCAAATCTTGTTCATCACCTACATCAAACAACGAAAGATCACTAACATTAAAAGTAGAATTCACGTTATACTCACCTGGCAGATCGAGTTTGTAGGCGTTGTCCTTGATCTTTTCAAGGACTTGAAATGGTCCATCATCCATAGGTTGTAGCTTCAAGCGTCTCTTCTCAGGGAACATTTCCTTCCGCAAGTGCAACCACACCCAATCACCCTTCTCAAATACCACCTTCTTTTTCCCCTTGTTGGCTTGCTTGGTGTATTGTTCATTCTTCTTCTCTATGTTGGCCTTGACCCTCTCATGCAAACTCCTAACAAATTCAGCCTTCTTTTTGTCATCCATGTTTAATCTTTCACTCACAGGTAAAGACATCAAATACAATGGCGTTAAAGGGTTAAAACCATAAACAATCTCAAATGGCGTATAACTAATAGTAGAATGCATGCTACGATTATAAGCCAACTCAAAAAATGGTAAACAGTATTCCTAATTATTTAAGTTCTTTTTAAGAATAGCACGCCAAAGTGTTCCTAAAGTTCTATTAACCACTTTAGTTTGTCCATCCGTCTGAGGATGACACATGGTAGAAAACAACAATTTTGTGCCAAGTTTAGCCCACAATGTTTTCCAAAAGTAACTCATTAACATCACAATCAGAAACAATAGTCCTAGGCATACCATGCAACCTAACGACTTCTCTAAAGAACAAATCCGCAATGTTAGAAGCATCATCAGTTTTATGACAAGCTGTAAAATGTGCCATTTTAGAGAAATCTATCTACAACAACAAATATAGAATCCCTCCCCTTCTTTGTCCTAGGCAGCCCCAAAACAAAGTCCATAGAAATATCAACCCAAGGTTCACTAGGGACGGGAAGTGGTGTATACAATCAATGTGGTTGTGTTCTAGACTTAGCTTGCCTAAGAGTTATGCACTTATCACACCCACGCTCAACATCACATTTCATATGCGGCCAATAAAAATGTTCATGCAAAGCACTCAAAGTTTTTGCCACACCAAAGTGTCCCATCAAACCAACCCCATGTGCCTCCCTAACAAGTAATTCACGAATGGATGATTTAGGGATGCACAACCTATATTCTCTAAACAAGAAACCATTATTCAAATAAAATTTTTCATGTGGACCATTCATACATGTTTCAAATAATCCCTTAAAGTCCTCATCTAGCTATATTACTCTTTCACATGCTCAAACCCCAAAATTTTAGAATCCAAGGTAGAGAAAAGTATGTACCTTCGTGATAATGCGTCGGCCACAATGTTTTCCTTACCTTGCTTATATTTGATCATGTAGAGGAATGTCTTCACAAAAGCCACCCACTTGGCATGTCTCTTGTTCGACTTCTGTTGCCCCTTAAGATGCTTTAAGGATTCATGATCCGTATGTATCACAAACTCCCTAGGCCTCAAGTAGTGCTGCCATGTATCAAGAGTCCTCACAAGTGCATAGAGCTCCTTGTCATATGTCGGGTAATTCAACGCTGCTCCATTAAGCTTCTCACTAGAGTATGCTACCGCCCGTCCTCCTTGCATCAACACTCCACCAATACCTACACCTGAAGCATCACATTCAATCTCAAAGTATTAGAAAAATCAGGTAAAACAAGTAAAGGAGCATTAATTAATTTTTTCTTAATAAGATTAAAAGACTTCTCTTGCTCCTCGCCCCAATGGAATGGAACGTTCTTCTTAATCACCACCGTCATCAGCGCTGCCAATGTGACAAAATCCTTGACAAACCTCCTATAGAAGCTTGCAAGACTATGAAAGCTTCGAACTTGATCAACAATAGTAGGCGTTGGCCAATCTCGAATAGCACTTACCTTGTCTTCATCAACTTGTATACCGTGTGAGCTTACCACAAAACAAAGAAAGACAAGTTTGCTTGTACAAAAATCACATTTCTTCAAGTTAGCATATAAATTTTCTTCCCTTAATGTGAGTAGCACAAGTCTCAAGTGTTTAACATGCTCATCCAAGTTTTTGCTATACAATAGGATAACATCAAAGTAAACCACAACAAATTTTTCTATGTATGCACGCAAGACATGGTTCATTAACCTCATAAAGGTACTAGGAGCATTAGTTAAGCCAAAAGGCATGACCATCCCACTCAATAACCCGTATTTGGTTTTAAATGCAGTTTTCTACTCATCATCTTCCCTCATTCTAATTTGGTGATAACCACTCTTCAAATCAATTTTGCTAAAGATACAAGCACCATGCAATTCATCTAATATATCATCTAGTCTGGGTATGGGATGCCTATACTTAATGGTTATGTTATTGATTGCTCTACAATCCACACACATACGACATGAGCCATCTTTCTTAGGAACTAGTAAAACAGGTACAGAACAAGAAGACATTGACTCACGCACAAAAACCATATCTAACAACTCACTTACCTGCCGTTGAAGCTCCTTAGTCTCCTCCGGATTGCTTCTATAAGCTGGACGATTTGGTAATGCACTTCCGGGCACAAAGTCAATCTGGTGCTCAATTCCCCTCAATGGCGGTAGTCCTTGAGGTAGCTCATCCGGAAATATATCATCAAATTTCTGCAAAAATGAAACAACAATGCTCGGAAGGGACCCGGCTATATCACTTGTGTTAAAGAGGATATCTTTATAAAGAATCAACACAAGTGGTTCATGTGTGTGCATCAATTGCTTCAACTCACTCTTTTGGGCCATATATGTTTTTTTCTTGCCTCTTTCCTCTCATTTTCTTTCCCCTCTTTTTTCTTTTGTATGGCTATCTCACTTTTTTTACACTCATTTTTTCAGCCATCTCATTTTTGTTTTCAAAGGCCATCTCACTTTTTAGTTCACTCTTTTTTCGGCCTCTTCACTCTTTTTTTTTCTTCAATTGATCCTCCAACACTTGCTTTGGGGACAAGGGAAGCAATACAATGGATTCCTTCTTCAATACAAATGAATACCTATTCTTCAACCCATCATGAGTAACTTGCCTATCATATTTCCATGGTCTCCCTAGCAAAATATGACAAGCATGCATTGACACCACATCACACAACACCTCATCAACATACTTCCCAATTGAAAACGCAACTAAGACTTGCCTATTTACCTTCACTTCTGCACAATCATTCAACCATTGAAGCCTATATTGTTAAGGATGCTTCAATGTAGATAAACCCAACTTCTCCACCATCTCAACACTAGCCACATTAGTACAACTTCCTCCATTTATTATAAGGTTGCAAACCTTGCTATTCACAAAACATCTAGTATGGAACAAGTTTTCCCTTTGGTTAGTCTCCTCCTCCTTGACTTAGGCACTCATGATCCGTCTAGTCACTAGTGCTTCACCTACAACCGCCTCATATCCCTCATCAGAATCCTGTAATGTAGGCATCTCATCATCATCACCCTCATCATCACCGTCACTTTGAGACTCATATTCACCAAAGCCATTCAATATCATTACCCTCTTATTAGGACATTGGCTCGCAATATGACCAACCCCTTGACACCTAAAACATTTAATATCCCTAGAACGATTAAGAGGAGTTTCAGATTTACCTTGCACTCCTTGTTTAGGTGTCTCCTACTTAATGTCAAATTTCTATTTGGCCACCACCTTGCCTTCTTCACGTTTCACCACATTTGGTCGCCAAGAAGATGACGAATTACCAATTTGATTGGTGCGGCCAACTCTGCGTCTCTTAAGTTGTTGCTCCACCTTTATGACCATTTGTGTAAAGGGCCTAAAACTCCTTTCTTGAAAATTTGCGGAAAATTAAAAATTTTCCTTTTTAAAAGAACTTAAATGGCCTCATTCATTAAATCACTGGGGAATCAAGTTCAATGTTTAAAATAATAGCAGCGGAAGAAAATAAAGTTTTGCCAACAAAAACAATTTAAAAATTATCCAACGACTGATAAAAATTGTTTGCGAAATAAAATAACAACTGCTGCGCTGAGGTCCTCGGGTGCCACTACTGCTGACCCAAGCTGGCTCACTGGTCCCCGCCCTCGGCCCTGGCCTCATCAGTACCTACAACAATCAAGTCTAGTGAGCCTAAAGACTCAGCATGCATATATCGCAGGTAACGAGTAAAAATCTGAATTTAAAATATGCATGGGATAAAATATCATGTCCTGAGGCATGCTGAAAATAATCTGTACTGAGCAATTATAATACGTGCATAACTGAACTGATAATCACAGAAAAAAATGTTTGCTCCTTGGAGCCTGTACTGAAATAACTGATAAAATTTTCTGTTGAGATTATGTTTTACGCCTGTGGCCCCTGCACTAAGCTGAACTGATCGGTAACTGGCTACCGGGGAGGCTGAAACTGAACTGAGCTGGCCGGTCACTGGCGACGGGGTGGTACCATACTGAACTGATCGGTCACTGGCGACCGTATAAAATAACACTCCCACATAGTGAATGAACCACAAGCCATATCGCATAAATCTCAAAAATAATCATTTTCTATTTAATGCACGTAAAATAATTAACTGGCGTAATGAAAATGTCCCGTAATTTTACCAACTGGATTGGATTGGATCGTTCCCAGGCTCGCTGCAACCTAACTATGCCATGAAAATTATGCAATAGCTTAAACTTGACCAACTATGCAATTTACGTTCAAAAGATGCGACTATGACGCCTAATGACTTCGCATTTAATCATGACTCCGAGCCAACCTGAACCGACACTGAACCGACGTATATTCATGATTAAAATACGCTGAAAAATCATAAAATAATGTTCCTAAAATGATAGGGTCGAAATCTAGGTGGAATGGAGGCCAAAACACGAAACGCTCTTTCGAGAGTCAATTTGGCACATTGCACCGTAAATTCTCGTACGACCTCAAAAATGATCCGAATCACGAACGGTTGAAAACATGACCTTCCCAACTCAATGAGGCACTGTCCAGTCCAAGGCCATGGGCTAAAGGCCAACCAAGAACTCAAAAGAGCCTTCTAAACGACACAGCAACTTGCTGTAAATTTCCAGCAGCTGCGCAACTACAAGACTTGCGTTGGTTTCAAGACTATCGGCCATTAGGGGCGTGAACCACCAACCAGAGACTCTTACCAACATCCCAAGGAATGATTTGAACCATGGCTAAGGGCCCTAGGCCAGCCACAATCCGCATCACACCAAAACTCAACCGAAGGATCCAACCGAGAGCAACGTGCATGCGTGTGTAGTGTTTTGCTTAGATCGATGTCTTGCGTCGTCCCAGTGGCCATTTGATTGACCATGGCACGATCTAGACATCTAGGAGCATGATATGAACCGTGGCTAAGGGCCATAGGCCAACCAAGATCCACACCAAGCAAACACAAACCGAAACCATATGCTGAACAAAGGAAGAAGCCGAATGGGGAAAGGGGCTGTTTTGATGTTTTGATTAAAAACCGAGGGGCCATGGACCAAGCCACCAAAAGGGTGACTTAGTCACGTCTTAGACTTGCTATGGAAGTGATCTAACCATGGCTAAGAGCCCTTAGGGCAGCCAAGATCAGATCCAAACCCCTTGACACGAAACTGAAATTTTCGAACACAAATCTGCGCCTATGGGAACTTGCTGTCATTCTGAATTTCCAGCAAGCATGGGGCTGGTTTGAATGGACCAAAATGGTCCTAATGCATCCTATTACGTGTCTAGGAGTCGCCTTGGGAGCCTGGAGTCGAACCAATCACCTGAAACTCACAAACCAAGAAAAACGTGAAGCTTGCCTAGGAAAAACGAAAATTCTGCATGTGTTGTTCCAAAATGTTTTTACATGGATCTCGATTTTTACTTGAATAAACATGATCATGTACTGAAAAATAAATGATAATATGACTTGATTGAGGTTTGAAAGAAATCTAGACATGCCTGATTTCGTTTCGAAAGAAAACGAACGAAACGATGACGACGCGGCACGGAGGAGATGGAGCGCTTCTTGTCTACCTTTCTTGCTCTCGATTTTTCTCCCTTTCTCCCTAGCTATTATTCACGTTTTTTCTACTGAAAAGGGGTCTGATTTCACTCTGAATTTTCGAAAAGGAGAGGGGGGGAAAAATGGTTAGGAGGGTGAGGGAAGTGGGTGCAAGATATAAGGAAAGAATCAAGACCAAGTCTTCTCATTTTTGAATTTTGAATTATGGTTTGATATTAAATGAGTTGGTGGATGCTTCTAGGAGGTAGTGGCCGATTTTTGCTTAATTTCTAGTCTAGGATATGTCCATTTATTTAATTAAATTGTGCTCCCAAAAATCCTAGAATTATCCTACTAATTACATGCAAAGAATTGGTCAAAAGGTTGATGAGTTGGCAATTGAGTTGCTTAGCAACTAAGGGGCCGAAATTATGCTAATAAAATGAGTGGGAAGTGTTGGTTTTCTAGTCAACTAATAATCCTTGAAAGCCTTACTAATCCTTTAAATAATTTAGTGAGCTAACCCCTTAATTTAATAACTTAAATGAGTTCATTTCTTAATCACCTCAAATAATTAAATTAAATCCTCAAACCTCCCTTACTAACTTAAATGAACTTACTTGCTAGCTAACTTAACTTCTGGAAATATTTCTCGAATCTTAAATTCTACCTCAAAACTCCGACTCCGGTCCGGCCTCACTGAAATAACTGAAATGCTAAAAATCAAACTACTGAACTGAAATAATGAAATAATTAACTTCAAATAAATGCATTTAAAATAATCATGCAATGAAGTCAATTAATTTAAAAATCTAGAATTATGCATGGCTTATACGTCTACTGATTTACGGGTGCTACAATCCTCCCCCCCTTAAAATAAATTTCGTCCTCGAAATTAGAACTCACCGAATAACTCAGGGTATCGACTTCTCATCTCCGGCTCAGACTCCCACGTAGCTTCCTCCTCTGAATGGTTGAGCCATTTGACTTTGACTCGCTTAACGAGCTTGTTCCGAAGTTTCTTCTCCTGTCTGTCTAGGATCTGCACGGGTCTCTCCTCATAAGATAAGTTCGGAGTAAGTTGCAACGGCTCGAAATTCAGCACATGCGAAGGATTTGCCATATACTTCCTCAGCATGGAGACGTGAAAGACATTGTGTACTCCGGCCAGATTCGGCGGAAGAGCCACACGATAAGCAAGCGTCCCAACTCTGTCAAGGATCTCAAACGGTCCAATGAATCTCGGACTGAGCTTCCCTTTCTTGCCAAATCTCATGACACCCTTCATAGGTGCCACTTTCACGAAAACATGATCGCCCACTGAAAATTCTAAGTCTCTCCTCCGCTTATCGGCATAACTCTTCTGTCGGCTCTGAGCAGTCCTCATCCTATCACGGATCTTGACTACTACATCTGCCGCCTGCTGAACAATCTCTGGACCCAACTCTGCTCTTTCTCCTACTTCATCCCAATGAACATGAGATCTACACTTGCGGCCATACAGCGCTTCATACGGAGCCATACCTATAGACGACTGGAAACTGTTGTTATAGGTGAACTCTACCAATGGTAAGTTCGACTCCCAACTCCCAGAGAAATCAATGACGCAAGCGCGAAGAAGATCCTCCAAAATCTGAATAACTCGCTCTGACTGTCCATCCGTCTGCGGATGGAAAGCTGTGCTAAACAGCAACTTCGTACCCAAAGTCGACTGCAAGCTCTTCCAAAACGAGGAAGTGAATCTGGGATCTCTGTCGGATACGATAGAAACTGGAATACCATGGAGTCGGACTATCTCTCGGATATACAGCTCTGCATACTGAACCATGGTGAAAGTCGTCTTAATAGGCAAGAAGTGCGCTGATTTGGTAAGACGATCTACAATCACCCAGATAGCATTCGATCCTCTGGCTGACCTCGGCAATCCGGTCACAAAGTCCATGGTAATGTTCTCCCACTTCCACTCGGGAATAGGAAGAGGCTTGAGCAAACCTGCTGGTCTCTGATGCTCGGCCTTCACTAACTGGCAAGTCAGGCACTCGGATACAAAACGCCTGATGTCCTTCTTCATCCCTGGCCACCAATACAATAGCTGCAGATCTTTGTACATCTTCGTACTCCCAGGGTGAATGGAGTACGGGGACGTATGGGCCTCTGATAAGATGTCTGCTTGGATAGAATCACTGCTGGGAACCCATATCCTATCTCGGTATCTCACAATACCGTCGCTGACTGCATACAAAACACTGTCCTTAGCTTCATCTCTCTTCTTACACTGTGCCAACTGCTCATCTGCGGTCTGACCACTGCGAATACGGTCCAAAAGGGAAGACTGAATGGTCAAGGTAGATAGACGAGGAACTCTACCTCGAGGGTAAGTCTCAAGATCAAACTTCTGCATCTCAATCTGAAGAGGTTTCTGAATCGTCAAGTGAGCCATCACTGCGACTTTCCTGCTCAAAGCATCCGCAACTACATTAGCTTTACCCGGGTGGTAGCTAATGTCACAATCGTAGTCTTTCACAAGCTCCAACCAACGCCTCTGACGCATGTTCAGCTCCTTCTGCGTAAAGAAATACTTGAGGCTTTTGTGGTCGGTAAAGATCTGACACTTCTCTCCATACAGATAGTGCCTCCAAATCTTCAAAGCAAAAACTACGGCCGCTAACTCCAGATCATGGGTAGGGTAATTCTTCTCGTGGATTTTCAGCTGTCGAGAAGCATACGCTATCACTCTCCCATGCTACATCAAAACTGCACCTAAACCAAGCTTCGAATCATCGGTATAAAGGACAAACTCACCAGATCCTGACGGTACAGCCAAAACGGGTGCTGAGATAAGAGCTTGCTTCAAAGTATCGAAGCTCTTCTGACACTCCTCGCTCCACACAAACTTTACATTTTTCTTTGTCAGTGCTGTGAGTGGAACGGCAATGGATGAGAATCCCTGAATGAGTTTCCTGTAATATCCTGCTAGCCCAAGAAAACTGCGGATCTCTGATGCATTCTGAGGCACAACCCAATCTCTGACTGCTGCAACTTTCGCCGGGTCTACCTCAATGCCACTGCTAGAAACAATGTGGCCCAAGAACGCCACCTTCTCTAACCAGAATTCGCACTTACTGAACTTTGCGAATAGTTTATGTTTCTGCAATGTCTGCAACACTGTGGTCAGATGCCTGCTGTGCTCCTCCCGACTCTTGGAGTAGACGAGAATGTCATCTATGAACACTATCACAAACTGGTCGAGGTACGGCTGAAATACGCGATTCATTAGATCCATGAAGATCGCTGGCGCATTCGTCAGACCGAACGGCATCACTAGGAACTCGTAGTGGCCATAACGAGTCCTGAAAGCTGTCTTCGAGACATCAGCATCTCTCACCCTCAACTGGTGATAACCAGAACGCAGATCTATCTTGGAGAAAATCGAAGCTCCCTGCAACTGGTCAAACAGATCCTCAATCCTCGGCAGTGGGTATTTATTCTTCACTGTAACCCTGTTCAACTCCCGGTAGTCAATGCAAAGCCTCATCGAGCCATCCTTCTTTTTCACAAATAAGACCGGCGCGCCCCATGGAGAAAAGCTCGGGCGAATGAACTCCTTGTCGAGAAGTTCCTGAATCTGCTTCTTAAGCTCTGCCATCTCAGTCGGTGCTAGTCGGTACGGCGCTTTGGATATCGGAGCCGTACCTGGCATAAGCTCAATGGAAAACTCCACCTCTCTCTCGGGTGGCATACCAGAGACGTCTTCGGGAAAAACGTCTAAGAAATCTCTGACAATCGGAACATCTGAGGCTGACTGGCTGGGTTCCTCGGGGACAGATAAAAAGGTCGCTAGAAATGCCCGACACCCTCTATGCATGAGTTTCCTAGCCTGAACATAAGGAATAATGCGCGGTAAAGGAAAGTACCTGTCCGGCTCAAATACGAACTGCTCCATTCCAGGCGGTCGGACAAGAACGGATCTCCGCTGGAAGTCTATCAACACTCTGTTCCTCAATAGCCAGTCCATCCCTAGGATGATGTCAAATTCCGGCATCGCTAGCACAATCAGATCCGCATAAACAAGATTACCGTGCAACTCAAGGTCTATATCTCGGATAACATTGGTGGCTGCCATCTCCTCGCCTGACGGCAACACTACTGAAAAGGCTGTATCTAGCCCAATGGTCTGGATCTTGAGAAAGTTTGCAAAGACCTCCGAAATAAATGAGTGAGTGGCCCCTGAATCTATCAAGGCCTTGGTAGCGGAACCAGATATAAAAATTCTCCCTGAAAGAGCGGAGCTCTAAGTTGAATCCTACTACAAGATCTAAACTTATAGACATGCAAAGGTCAAGGTTCCTCTAGCTTAATTCCTCTGAAATAAATCTGAGTAGAGCATGCAATCCTATAACAGTTCTAAGTTCAAAAATCTAAATCCCGATTCCCAAAATGCTGAAATTCGAAGAATAACTTAAAGTTTAAAGGTACCTGTCAACAACATAGTCTCCGGGTTGGTTTCCGCGGCATGGAGAGCAAAAACTCTGCCTTGGGTAGGCAGATTCCTCTGAGGGCACTGCAGCAACATGTGGTCTGGACTGCCACACTTAAAACACTTTCCTGAGCCAGCCATACATGCTCCAGGATGGCGACGTGAGCACCTGGGACAAACTGGGTGCTCCTGAGTCCTCGGGGCTGGGCGTCCCCGCTGCTGCTGCTGCTGGCCTCGGTTCCTGGGCGGTCCATGAAAAGGCCTCTTATTCTGCTGCTGATGCTGATGAGGAGGAGGGCGGTGCGGTGCCTGGAATGGGCGCTTGCCCTGGCGATCCCTCTCGATATCCCGCAGATCCTGCTCTGCGGCTAAGGCCTTGGAGACGGCAATCTCATAAGTAGCAGGGTCAGATACCCTAACATCCCGGCGCAAGATCGGCCGTAAACCCACCAGGAAGTGCATCAGCTTGGCTCTGGCATCATTCGCGATCAGGGGCACAAAGTGACAGCCCCTCTCGAACTTACGGATAAACTCCGTAACCGTCATATCCCCCTGCCTCAGGCTCATGAACTCGGTGGTCAGCCTGGTGCGAACCTCCTCAGCAAAATACTTGGAGTAGAAAACCTCCGTAAAGCGGGTCCAAGAAAGTGTAGCCAAGGTCAGGGCTACCGAAGCTCCTTCCCACCATAAGCGGGCGTCTCCAGTGAACAGGTAGGTGGCACACCGGATTCGGTCTGCGTCTCCCAGCTCCATGAACTCGAAGATAACCTCGAGGGATTTGATCCATCCCTCGGCAACCATGGGGTCAGATGTCCCAGAGAATTCCTTCAGGCGCATCTTCATGAATCGCTCATAAACAGCCTCGGGCCCTGTCGGCCTGGCTGCGGCTGCGGCTACGGCTGCGGCATTGCCCCACGCAAACTGTGCCATCCCAGCTAACATCTGGGCACTCATGTCCGGTGGGGGCGGTGGAGGAGGTGGTAGGTCTCCCTCCGGTCTACGCTCCTCCTTGTCTTCTCGGCGAGGCTCCTCTTCTCTGTTGCGCTCTAAAATGCATTTAGGGGGCATACTGTTCCAACATAACCCATACGTAACTAACATGCATAATTCCATAATTTATTTTAAATGAACACTGAAATACTGAAAATCTGGAAGCATGCTGACAAAATAATTCATGCTTTAACTAAAATGCTGAACTGAAAAACTTACAGACCGAAGACTGTGGCTTCGTGAGCTTCTCGCGGTCAGTAGTAGTGAAACCCTATACAGAACCACCGCTCTGATACCAACTGTAAAGGGCCTAAAACTCCTTTCTTGAAAATTTGCGGAAAATTAAAAATTTTCCTTTTTAAAAGAACTTAAATGGCCTCATTCATAAAATCACTGAGGAATCAAGTTCAATGTTTAAAATAATAGCAGCGGAAGAAAATAAAGTTTTGCCAACAAAAACAATTTAAAAATTATCCAACGACTGATAAAAATTGTTTGCGGAATAAAATAACAACTGCTGCACTGAGGTTCTCGGGTGCCACTACTGCCGACCCAAGCTGGCTCACTGGTCCCCGCCCTCGGCCCTGGCCTCATCAGTATCTACAACAATCAAGTCTAGTGAGCCTAAAGACTCAACATGCATATATCGCAGGTAACGAGTAAAAATCTGAATTTAAAATATGCATGGGATAAAATATCATGTCCTGAGGCATGCTGAAAATAATCTGTACTGAGCAATTATAATACGTGCATAACTGAACTGATAATCACAGAAAAAAATGTTTGCTCCTTGGAGCCTGTACTGAAATAACTGATAAAATTTTCTGTTGAGATTATGTTTTACGCCTGTGGCCCCTGCACTAAGCTGAACTGATCGGTAACTGGCTACCGGGGAGGCTAAAACTGAACTGAGCTGGCCGGTCACTGGCGACGGGGTGGTACCATACTGAACTGATCGGTCACTGGCGACCGTATAAAATAACACTCCCACATAGTGAATGAACCACAAGCCATATCGCATAAATCTCAAAAATAATCATTTTCTATTTAATGCACGTAAAATAATTAACTGGCGTAATGAAAATGTCCCGTGATTTTACAAACTGGATTGGATTGGATCGTTCCCAGGCTCGCTGCAACCTAACTATGCCATGAAAATTATGCAATAGCTTAAACTTGACCAACTATGCAATTTACGTTCAAAAGATGCGACTATGACGCCTAATGACTTCGCATTTAATCATGACTCCGAGCCAACCTGAACCGACACTGAACCGACGTATAGTCATGATTAAAATACGCTGAAAAATCATAAAATAATGTTCCTAAAATGATAGGGTCGAAATCTAGGTGGAATGGAGGCCAAAACACGAAACGCTCTTTCGAGAGTCAATTTGGCACATTGCACCGTAAATTCTCGTACGACCTCAAAAATGATCCGAATCACGAACGGTCAAAAACATGACCTTCCCAACTCAATGAGGCACTGTCCAGTCCAAGTCCATGGGCTAAAGGCCAACCAAGATCTCAAACGAGCCTTCTAAACGACACAGCAACTTGCTGTAAATTTCCAGCAGCTGCGCAACTACAAGACTTGCGTTGGTTTCGAGACTATCGGCCATTAGGGGCGTGAACCACCGACCAGAGACTCTTACCAACTTCCCAAGGAATGATTTGAACCATGGCTAAGGGCCCTAGGCCAGCCACAATCCGCATCACACCAAAACTCAACCGAAGGGTCCAACCGAGAGCAACGTGCATGCGTGTGTACTGTTTTGCTTAGATCGATGTCTTGCGTCGTCCCAGTGGCCATTTGATTGACCATGGCACGATCTAGACATCTAGGAGCATGATATGAACCGTGGCTAAGGGCCATAGGCCAACCAAGATCCACACCAAGCAAACACAAACCGAAACCATATGCTGAACAAAGGAAGAAGCCGAATGGGGAAAGGGGCTGTTTTGATGTTTTGATTAAAAACCGAGGGGCCATGGACCAAGCCACCAAAAGGGTGACTTAGTCACGTCTTAGACTTGCTAGGGAAGTGATGTAACCATGGCTAAGAGCCCTTAGGGCAGCCAAGATCAGATCCAAACCCCTTGACACAAAACTGAAATTTTCGAACACAAATCTGCGCCTATGGGAACTTGCTGTCATTCTGAATTTCCAGCAAGCATGGGGCTGGTTTGAATGGACCAAAATGGTCCTAATGCATCCTATTACGTTTCTAGGAGTCGCCTTGGGAGCCTGGAGTCGAACCAATCACCTGAAACTCACAAACCAAGAAAAACGTGAAGCTTGCCTAGGAAAAACGAAAATTCTGCATGTGTTGTTCCAAAATATTTTGACATGGATCTCGATTTTTACTTGAATAAACATGATCATGTACTGAAAAATAAATGATAATATGACTTGACTGAGGTTTGAAATAAATCTAGACATGCCTGGTTTCGTTTCGAAAGAAAACGAACGAAACGACGACGACGCGGCACGGAGGAGATGGAGCGCTTCTTGTCTACCTTTCTTGCTCTCGATTTTTCTCCCTTTCTCCCTAGCTATTATTCACGTTTTTTCTACTGAAAAGGGGTCTGATTTCACTCTGAATTTTCGAAAAGGAGAGGGGGGGAAAAATGGTTAGGAGGGTGAGGGAAGTGGGTGCAAGATATAAGGAAAGAATCAAGACCAAGTCTTCTCATTTTTGAATTTTGAATTATGGTTTGATATCAAATGAGTTGGTTGATGCTTCTAGGAGGTAGTGGCCGATTTTTGCTTAATTTCTAGTCAAGTATATGTCCATTTATTTAATTAAATTGTGCTCCCAAAAATCCTAGAATTATCCTACTAATTACATGCAAAGAATTGGTCAAAAGGTTGATGAGTTGGCAATTGAGTTGCTTAGCAACTAAGGGGCCGAAATTATGCTAATAAAATGAGTGGGAAGTGTTGGTTTTCTAGTCAACTAATAATCCTTGAAAGCCTTACTAATCCTTTAAATAATTTAGTGAGCTAACCCCTTAATTTAATAACTTAAATGAGTTCATTTCTTAATCACCTCAAATAATTAAATTAAATCCTCAAACCTCCCTTACTAACTTAAATGAACTTACTTGCTAGCTAACTTAACTTCTGGAAATATTTCTCGAATCTTAAATTCTACCTCAAAACTCCGACTCCGGTCCGGCCTCACTGAAATAACTGAAATGCTAAAAATCAAACTACTGAACTGAAATAATGAAATAATTAACTTCAAATAAATGCATTTAAAATAATCATGCAATGAAGTCAATTAAATTTAAAAATCTAGAATTATGCATGGCTTATACGTCTACTGATTTACGGGTGCTACAATATGCACCATCTCGTCTAGATCCAAGTAGTGCCTAAGCTCCACTTTATCTTGAATCTCCCTGTTCAAACCACAAAGAAAACATGGCATTGTTGCCTCACTATCTTCCTCTATATTTGCCCTAATCATAACTACTTCCATCTCTTTATAGTACTCCTCGACACTCTTTACTCCTTGTCTCAAAAATTGTAGCCTCTTAAACATCTCCCTATAATAGTGATTGGGCACAAATCCCTTCCTCATTAACCTTTTCATCTCATCCCAAGTATTAACGGGTCTCTCATTATATCTCCTCTTAGTGGTCACTAGTTGATCCGACCAAATGAGAGCATAGTCCAGAAATTAAACCACCGCCAACGTAACCTTTTTTTGTTCGGAGTAGTGATGACATTCAAACACAAACTCTACCCCCTTTTTCCCATTCTAAGTATGCCTCAAGGTCAGATTATCCATGGAATGATGGAATTTTCATCTTAATGCTACGCATATTACCATCCTCCCTATTCCCATCATTGTATCTACCCCCTTTCGACTTCTCTTTTTCCTCTCCCAAATCCTCTACCTCGTCCGTTCCTGCCCCAATTTTCGTTTTGGCTCTCCTCTTCTCCTCCAAATCATATTCTTTCTCTTCTTCTCCTCTACCCAAATCTTAAGGTTTAGATTTATCTCCACTAGTACTAATTCAAGCCTACTCATCCTCTCATGTAACGGCTCCAACTCAACCCTCATCATTCTAGTGAAATGTCCAAACAACGCCTCCATTTGGGTCTTAGATAACCCCTGGTTCGAACTATCTCCTACCTCCCTCTCCATTTTACTTCTCGGACTTGTACCTGCAAGAAAATGTTAATAAAAATAAAAGATATTCCTCACCGAAATGCTCACGGTGACTCCAAAGAAAAGTCGTTCGTCTCTCCTCTCTTATTTTTTTTTTGCTCACAACAAATACTCACCAGTCACTCCAAATAAATAACGCTCGCACTCAAGTATTTTCACTCGAATTTGATAGTTCTCTTGCCCAAGCTTCGTATTTGGATATATCAAACAATCAAGTTCAACTTGTGAACAATTGCGATCGACTCACTTAGACTGCGTAGACAAGCAATTTGAATATATAAGAAATATATTTTTTTGACTGTGAGAGACAATTGAATATGACTGTCCAAAGGAAATAGAACAAAATACCAACACGAATTTATAGCAAATTTTTGGAATTTTTGTTTTTGTTTTTTTGCTCTTGAACAAGGATGATTTGTGCAAAAGAAAATTGCCAGAAAGAAATAAAAAAATTCACAAAATTTTGAGAATCACAGATCCACGAAAAAAAGATGAAAAACGACGCAGATCTGACAAACAAACGAAAGGATAATTGCAGATCTGAAAAATTTAAGAACGAAAGATACTTACATGAATTCAATGAACCTAAGCTCAGATACCAAATGATATGAATCAACGTACGTAAGAATAGCAAACACGATTAATTTAGAATCGCGCCCTCAATTCAATAACGAACAAGGAATCGTTGTTGTTGTCCCGACCTTTTTGAATCAAGTATTAAGTGATATTCACCTCTAAACTATGAAAAGCTTAGCAAAAAATAATCACAAGAAAACAATCGACACTCGAACGAACCTTAAAAGAACTCATCTTTGACAATCCGCGTAAGAACGATCGACAAATGCCACAAAGTTTAAACTTTGATAAGTTTGGTTTTTGAACAAAGCAAAAGCTTCTATTGTTTGAGAGAAAACTCAAGAACAATTGTATAAACTCAATAATAATCTCAATTGTGTTCCAAAAATCGTGCAAATATTTTTACATAATCAAAACGATATCAAATCTAGTTGCCAGAAAAATTAAAACTCTAAACTAAGAAAATATTTGCGTCGCGTGCATATGCAAGCCCTATACCCGCGCATATGTGCGGAATTTACTGTCTTCAGATTTGCGCCATGCGCATATGCGCGCCCTATACATGCGCATATGCGTGAAAGTCTCTACTACCCGTGTGTCTCTAAAAATCATTCGTACGCGCATATGTGCGCCTCGTCTGAGCGCATGTGCGCGAGGCTCTCTGTCTCGCTTTGTTTTTCGCTGTCCGCGAGTGCTTGAATAATGTTCTTATGACTCCCAAACTTACTCCCATGCATCATGAATCCTTCAGCACTCTGCACCTCGTTTGTAAGTCCTTTTTTTTTTGCTCATAAGCCCATGCAATACTTTCTTGAACCTCTTTAGTTGTCCCATCGTGAATGGTCCCTCCGGCAACTCTAAAGGATCTCATGCTTTCCTTGGGGTTTGACCAACCGTGTTCGCATGAAGAAGGAAGGAAGGGAGATTTCGCGTCCCGTTCGTCTCTCGTCGCGCCGACTCTTGTATAAATCGCAAGAATAAAGGAACAAGGAATGTTTTCAAACCCTTTTTTATGCACCATTCAATCCATATTATTGCATGTATTATGATTTTGTGTCTAAAATTTACAAGGATGATGGTTTTCAACTTCCTACATGTGCATCTCATGTTTTCATAAAAGATTTTTTTTTATGTCTATAGAATTGTTGAAGGAGGGATACAAACCAAGGCATTCAAGGGCTGGTCAAGACGTTTAAGAGGATGTTTTAAGGATAAAATTCTCAACATGAAGCCGCAAGGTGGCTGTCCAGCCCTGCACGCAAAACGCGTGCAGGTCGTGAAGGGGAAGGGTGCGGCTTTGGTGTTACTACGGCTATGGGGGCTGCATGGGACCCTAGAAGTGGTCTTGAGGGAAGGATAAGGGTCCTCGGATGGTTTAGGGATGGCTCGGTCAGAGCTTGTTGGGGTCGGTCGAGCGCTGTAACCGAAACACCAGAAACATGCACATGTGGTGCTGTTTTGGTGCGTGGGGTTTCCTAAGGTTAAGGGGTCGGTTCAAGGGCTCAGCCAGGGGCTTGAGACGTGTCTTATGGTCCTAGTGAAGGTCTAGTGTGAGCCATGAGTCGAGCCAAAAGCTCCCACAGCCGCTATAGCGTTTGTACCCCGGTTGCACGCGAGGAGCCATGAGGAGCGTTGCTGGTGCGTGAGTTATAGGGCATGAGACGTCTAGTATGTGTCTGAAAGGGACTGATCATGGTATTTTTTAGTGTCTAAGGAAGGGGTATAGGGCCTGGTTTGGGGTTGTTTCGAGCCCTTGTCCATTCAGGGTCGTAAATTGTCCGAACGTGTAGAAAAAAAGGCGAATTGAGCCTAGATTAAAAAGTTATCCATTTTTTCGGTTTTGGCTTGGGCTTGGGGACTTCCAACAGCTTAAATGGTGTCTTAGGTTCTTAAGAAAGGTCTGGTCTTGGGTTCGTTTGAGTCGGAAGGTTAGTTTGGTCATTTGCTTAACCAAAAACGCGGAAAACGGTGGTAAACGAGCTCTCCGATGACCGAATTGAGTTGTTTTTGAAACATAGGTCCAAAGATTGAATTTCCAGCAAGTTACTGGATATTTTTGGGTGTTTTTAAAGTTTCAAAACTTAGTCGTCTCCTTGAGTCAAAGTTTAAGGTCGTCCGGGTACGTATAGCATTGAATCGTGAGCAGTCGGTTCGAGGAAAGTCGAGGGCGGTTTGCAACTTCCTAAACAATTCCAAATCATGTTAAAAATTATTTTTTAGAAGTTTTAAAGTATATGCATGATATATACTATTGTTTAGAAGTTTTAACACGTATATGATATTTTTAGCATTCTCGACGTAAATGAATGGTATAAAACATATTTTTGGGAATTTTTAAAGAATATGGAGAGTTATGAATGTTCTATGAAATGATAAAGTAAAAGAAAATATTCTTGAGAAATGTGAATCGATTGTGACGAAAAAGTAGTAAGGGATCCGTTGAAAATGAGAACGTTGAACTTGCAATGAAAAGGGAGTGAACCGTCGAAAACGGGGGTTGGAATCTCAATGACAATGGATGCGTTGAAAAAGTGAACAGTGAAGTTATTTTTTATGATAGTCGATGGGATCGTCGAAAAAGTGGACGTTGAACCCGGCGACCTAATACTGTGGTTTATAGATTTATCAATCGAATGAATGTTGTCATTTTCAAGGATCGGATTTCACCTAAAAATTATGATTTTTAATTGAAAATTTTCATATCTATCCATGATTTCAAAAGTTGCATATTTTGAAGGTTCATGTTTTGATGAAAGAGACTATTTTTAGTAAAAGTAATTTTTATGCATGTGAGTTTATATTTATGTACTTGCTATATGAGGTTTGAGTATGCTGAGTCATTAGACTCACTAGGTTTGAATGGTTGCAGGTGATGATGATGTTGAGTCGTGAGGTGCGGACTATCGAGCATCGAGAGGTGCAGTGCATACCCGAGGACCTAGAAATCCCGCATATGTTAAAGACTTGATGATTTTATTTATAGACTGTTAAAATGATAGAATTTATTGAGTTGAATTTTTAACTTTTATCGCTTATTTTACTTATTGCACATGAATGATTATGAATGATATGAAGTTCTATTTATTTGACTATTTATGCTAGTTATATTGATGAATTAATTATGCATGGTTTAGTTAAAAAAAATTAGTGCAAATTAAATAAATTTAGAAGTAGGGTCGTTTCAGTTGGTATCAGAGCGATTGTTCTTGAAAAGGGTCATGCATGCTGCTTTTTCCAAAGAGCTCGATAAGTCACGCCTCAAGTTTGTGAGTTTTAATGTTTTAAATTTTTTATATGCAGTTATTTATTGCCTAGATTTACTTGCTTATATGATTGTTAAAGATAAATGTTAGATTTCTTTTATTTTAAAACTGCATGTTGGTTATGTGTTGGGTTGGACGACTTGTACATAGATGCCTCCTAAACGAGTTCTCTGCAGAGTTAATGAATGTAGGCGGGAGGAAGAGATTCCACAGCCTCCCCCTAATCAGGACTCAAGTGCTCGTGTTCTAGCCGGTATGGCTCAATTACTGGAGCAGTATGTTGGTAATACTGCGAGGGTTCGACAAGAGGAAGTTTATGAGAGGTTTAGGAGGATGGACCCCGAGGACTTTTCTCGCACCACTGATCCATTCGTTGCGAGGGATGAATTAGGTCTTTAGATATGATATTTAGGTGTATGGGTATGGTGAATGCTGACCGGGTTTTTTGTACTATTTATTTGCAGAAGGGCGATGATTTCTTATGGTGGGAGGGAGCGGAGCGAGGAGTGGACCTTGGGACATTGACTTTGGAGGGCTTCAAGAAGGTATTCTATGATAAGTATTTCACTGCCGATGTTCGATCGAGGTTGAAGAGAGTTTATGAGTCTTCGCCAGGGGGATGCACCTGTTGTTGAGTTTGTCCAGAAGTTTGACCGGAGCCGTCATTTTGTGCCCCTGATTGCAAATGATGCTACAGAGAAGTTTCCTCACTTCTTGGATGGTTTGAAGCCGACGATCCGTCGGGATGTGATGCCTATTGACCCGATCGATTATACTACTGATCTAGCTAAAGACTTTCGAGCCGAGCAATCATTGAAGGACATTGACTGGGAGATGCAGCGCAAGAGGAACCATACACAGCATTCGAATCAGTAGAATAAGAAACCTTTCACGGAGCCAAGCAAGGAACAAGGTCAGCAAAAGCAAGGAGCACCGAGGCAACCACAAAAACTTGGAGCGCCAAAGAGTGATGTCAAGCCTTTTTCAAGGAATGCAACCGCCTCCATTATGGCAAGTGTCTATGGTTCTCTGGAAAGTGCTTCAAATGTGGAGAGTAAGGACATATCGTCCTCAATTGCCCTAAGCTACATGCACCTACAACTGGTAGGGAATATGTCATGCATTCTGAGGAGGCTGAAGCAGAGCCGACACGGCTCTGATTACTGGTAACCTAGTTGTTTAACATTTTTACATTGCTTTTATTGTATGAAATGTTAAATTGGTTATTGGAATTAATTGGGATAATGAAAAACTTAGAGGAGAATAGGTTGCATATTCTACCTGAGCTGGATTTAAGAGATGACACTGAAAATTTATTGGGATAGAAATGCAATTTTCGAGATTTTAAGCACCAAAATGAAAGAAATTCAAAACTTTAAGGGTTGAAATGCTATCTTCGAATAAATTATTTGGGGTTAAGTGTGATAATTTCCAAGAACGACTTTGGGTTCCTAGTGGCGATTCACTGATAAGGGTTGTCATGAAGGAAGCTCATAACACTCTGTACTCCATTCATCCTGAAAGTACGAAGATGTACAAGGATCTACAGCAATTGTATTGGTGGTCGGACATGAAGCGAGACATCTTGCATTTTGTGTCCGAATGTTTGACATGCCAGCAAGTAAGGCAGAGCATCAGAGTACGCAGCGAAAGCGTGATAAAATGAAAATTTTAAGCCAATCAGATTAAGTATGAGGTGAATGAGGGAGCCTAAGCTTTTCAATTATCAAGACAAGACAAATTTCGAGAACGAAATTCTATTTAAAGGGGGAGGAATTGTAAGTCGGAAAACCCGAAAACACTAACCACATGCAAGCATAAAATTATTTGAATTTATTTAATGAGTGGCCTAGAAGCGCAATTAAGTATGAGCACGGTTTAATGATTATTTAATCGAATGTTATGAAAGTGAACTTTCTGTAGTCGAATACGTTATGTACGGCAAAGACGAGAGAACGAGGGACAATTTTGATAAAGTTTCTATTTTTAGAAAGTTATAAATAGAAACACTATATTTATTAAGTCCAAATTAGGAAAGTGACAATTTATTGATAGTAAGGGACAAAATTAATTTGTAACGAAATTTTAAGAAAAAAATGAGTAGTTTCGGGCCTGTGATACTAAAAAACGAGTAGCACCATAAATTTTTAAATATTTTGGGACTTTTTAGTAAGATTAATTAAGTATTTAATTAATTCTTTAATGGGCCTAGATTAATGAATATTAAATTAAAGAATTAGGGTCCCTAACTACATCTAAAGCACAATTAGCAACCTAACAACTAAATTAAATAAAAACCTACCAACCCTTACACCAAAAACTCACGCCACTCACACACAATTGCAGCACACCCACACATACACACTAGGACTCTAGGTGGCCGGGACATAGAGGAAGGAAGGAAGGGAAATTTCGCGTTCCGTTCGTCTCTCATCGTGCCGTCTCTTGTATATATCGTAAGAATAAAGGAAAAAGACATGTTTTCAAACCTTTTTTTTATGCACCATTCAATACATATTATTGCATGTATTATGATTTTGTGTGTAAAATTTACAAGGATGATGGTTTTCAACTTCCTACGTGTGCATCTCATGTTTTCATAAAGTTTTTTTTTTTATGTTTATTGAATTGTTGAAGGAGGGATGCAAACCAAGGCATTCAAGGTCTGGTATAGAAATTTAAGAGGAGGTTTGAAGGGATTAAAGTCACAACAGAAAGCCGCAATGGGGCCGTCCATCCCTGCAGGCAAAACGCATGCAAGCAGTGAAGGGAAAGGGTGCGGCTTTGGTGTTACTACGGCTATGGTGGCTACATGGGACCCTAGATGTGGTCTTGAGGGAAGGATGAGGGTCCTAGGATGGTCTAGGTATGGTTCGGTCAAAGCTTGTTTGGGTCGGTCGAGCGCTCTAACCGAAATACCAGAAACATGCACATGTTGTGATGTTTTGGTGCGTGGGGCTTCCTAGGGTTAATGGATCGGTTCAAGGGCTGGGCTAGAGGCTTGGGACGTACCTTAGGGTCCTAATGAGGGTCTAGTGTGAGCCATGAGTCGAGCCAAAGGCTCCCACAATCGCTAGAGCATTTGTACCCCGGTTGCACGAGAGGAGCCATGAGGAGCACTGCTGGTGCGTGAGCTGTAGGGCATGAGGCATCTAGTCTGTGTCTGAAAGGGCCTGATTATGGTATTATTTAGTGTCTAAGGAAGTGGTATAGGGCCTGGTTTGGGGATGTTTCAAGTCATTGTCCATTCGAGGTCGTAAATTGTCCGAACGTGTAAAAAAAGGCAAATTGAGTCTAGGTTAAAAAGTTATCCATTTTTTCAGTTTTGGCTTGCGCTTGTGGACTTCCAAAAGCTTAAATGGTGGCTTAGGATGTTAACAAAGGTATGCTCTTGGGTTGTTTCGAGTCGGAACGGTAGGTTGGTCATTTGTTTAACAAAAAACGCGAAAATGTTGGTAACGAGCCATCGGTAAGCGAATTGAGTTGTTTTTGAAACATAGGTCCTAAGATTGAATTTACAGCAAGTTACTGGATATTTTTGTGTGTTTTTAAAGTTTCAAAATTTAGTCGTCTCCTTGAGTCAAAGTTTAAGGTCGTCCAGGTACGTATATTGTTGAATTGTGAGCAGTCGGTTCGAGGAAATTCGAGTGTGGTTTGCAACTTCCTAAAACAATTTCAACTCATGTTAAATATTATTTAAGTTTTAAAGTATATGCATGATATATACTATTTTTTAGAAGTTTTAACCCACATATGATATTTTTAGCAATCTCGACGTATATGAATGATATAAAGCATATTTTTGGAATTTTAAAGAATATGGAAAGTTATGAATGCTCTATGAAATGATAAAGTAAAGGAAAATACTCTTGAGAAGTATGAATTGATTGTGACGAAAAATTAGTAAGGGATCCATTGAAAACGGGAGCAGTGAACTTGCAATGAAAAGGGAGTGAAATGTCGAAAACGAGGGCAGGAATCTCAATGATAATGGATCCGTTGAAAAGTGAATGGGAAGTTATTTTTATGATAGTCGGTGGATCATTGAAAAAATGGACGTTGAACTTGACAGCCTCGTACTATGATTTATAGATCGATCAATCAAATGAATGTTGTCACTTTCAAGGATCAGATTTCACCTAAAAATGATGATTTTAAATGGAAAATGTTCATATTACGCATGATTTCAAAGTTGCATATTTTGAAGGTTCATGTTTGGATGAAAGAGATAATTTTAGTAAAAGTAATTTTTATGCATGCGAGTGTATATTTACGTACTTGCTATATGAGGTTTGAGCATGCTGAGTCATTAGACTCACTAGGTTGAATGATTGCAGGTGATGACGATGTTGAGTTGTGAGGTGCGGATTATCGAGCATCTGAGAGGTGCAGTGCATACCGAGGACCTAGAAATTCCGCATATATTAAATACTTTTTATGATTTTATGGATTATCGGTTTTATTTATAGACTGCTAAGATGTTATAATTTATTGAGTTGAATTTTAAACTTTTATGGCTTATTTTCTTATTCCACATGAATGATTATGGATTATATGGAGTTCTATTTATTCGACTATTTATGCTAGTTATTATTGATGAATTAATTATGCATTATTTAGTAAAAAAAACTAGTGCAAATTAAATGAATTTAGAAGTAGGGTCGTTTCAGTACCTTTTCATAAATGAGATAAATAAAGAAATATCTGTAAAAATCATATGTGAACATTATAAATACTGTTGGTCATTCCATGAAGACGAAGGGAATGAGACAAAATATCTGTATGTATTAGTTCTAAGACGCCTGAACATCTGCTGACTTAAATTTTTTTTTTGTTGGTATGTTTGATATTTATACGATTAAGACAATTATTAAAATATGTGTAATCCAAATGCTCGAGAATTTATTCTTACACAAGTATCTTATTCTCTTTTCAGATATATGACCCAATCTCTTGTGTCATAACACAGCTGGATTCTCGCTGGCTAATTTTTTAAGTGTCTACTTTTGTAGTGATTCATTACACAAAGCAATAATATCCATGTAATAAAGATTATTCATATCCTGAAAAAGATCCAAGACCCAACAAATTTTGAATCATGAATAAACTGAATATTTTAAAATTTGCAAAGAACAAGAGTAACCGAATTTTTACAAAATTGAAATGAAAATCAAATTATGTCTAAAAGATAGTAAAAATTTTCGAAAAGATCCAAATAAATTTCAGTCTTTAAAATTAATTTGTATTTTCCTATTATCTTGACTTCAAATTTGTTTTCATCACCAACATAGAAGACATATTTCAGCATCACTTGGTTTTTGGAATCCAGGTAACCTTGCATTGACACACTTACGTGAGTTGTTGCATCAGAATCTATCCACCACATGTGTCTTAGATCTGAAATTAAATTAACTTCAGAACAAACCATATTCAGAATCATACATTTCTTAGCATGTCAAGCATGGTAATTAGTGCATTGATTCCTTATATTCCCATAATTGCCACATAAAAATTAACCAGAACTTTGAGAATCACTAGGAATCTAATTTTGTTTCTTCGGAGGTTGTGTGTCTACAGCTTCCCGATCATTATTTTTCTTTCCTTTCTCTTTCTAGGTAGGGCATAATGAGCACTTTCTATCTTTTCTTGCATCAACTTTTCCTCTTCTTAAACACAATGCGAGATTAGCTCATTCAGAGACCAGTCTATTTCTGACAATTATAACTCACCTTAATTGATTAAACTATTGGAAATTGATATCAAATCAGATGCACCAACAAGTACTCAGAGAGGTCAAGCTTCAGTACTTTAAGTCATTTAGCAAGATGAGACATATCCATGATGTAGTCCCTTATGTCATCTTTCCCACTATACCTGATTGAAACGAGGCTTGCCACGAGTGTACCAATTTCATATTTTCACTCTTAGCAGACCTATTTTCGAGGTCCTTGAGGAATTTCTTAGCCATAGCAATATTGCTAGACATTGTGCTTTCATTAGAGGCACTCTTACCCATAATGGAGGGAGGAGAGTCAACTCTTATCGCAAGGTCCAAATCCATGACTTCGAGAACTATCAGTAAATTTTCTTGCCAAAATTTGAAATTTGAGTCATTTAGCGTAGGAATATAATGAAAATTCGAATGAATATTTGCAGGAGTCAAATTTGATAGAGAACAAAACCACAATTATCATGCTCAAAAAATATTCATATAAAATAATCATCAATAAATCCATAAAACATAAACATCATAACTAGGATACCAAACATTCCATTAATGTTTTTATCTTTGGACAAAAGATTAACTGTAAGTAACATCTTGACGCAACAGTCAAAACAATGATAATAACTATCATATCATATATAATGTCTTTAGGTCGATTGTCATTCACATGAAAAACTAAACAACTATCACATGTTTACCACCACAAGTGTATGTTGTAATTAAATTAAACATTAACATTCATTTGGGTCGATCGATATTCATAAAAATACAGACGCAAAGTATTTATATTTCAAAAACAAATAGCTTCAACAAAAAGGTCACTTTGGAGATATTTTTTTTCAAACAATCCATTTCAAAAAATATATAACCTTATCATTATTTGAATAATAAAAAATTTAAACTTAAACCGAATACTTTAGCCGCAAAAAAAATTTGATCACAGAAAAATAGGTATGGGGGCGCGCTAAAAAAGAGGCACTGTGCATCTGAAACTATCTAGGATAGACCTAGGCACGCGAGAATGCTCGTGTGTGGTCAACTTTTCCGAGGCAAGCTTGGGTGCACAAGCATGCCCTAAGGAAATGCCACCATGCGCTTGAGCTTGTCCGGACAGATTGTCGCACATGGGGGAGCCCATACGATTGTCATATCCCGGTATTCTGAAAATTTGATGAGTGTGGGTGTGCTGCCTTTTCAGTGTTGGCGTGATGTAAAAACTGAGCGGAAACCCCGTAGTTTTGAATTTCTGATTTCTTTGGAAAAAACTGAATTGTAATTCAAAACTATCAACATGAATCCTTAAAAATAGTTTTCAATCAAATTATTTTTCCAGATCTGAAATCATATTAAAAATGTTCAAATAAAATTTTATTTTCTAGATCTGGAACAATTTCATGCATTAAATTTAAATAAAATCTCACTGATTCAACATGAGTGTCTATGAACCACTTGTTGGGAAAAATCCAAATAAATTCAGAATCCATCATGTAATAATAAATAATTAAATAAATAACTTTAGCGGAAGCGTATCTAAAGCAATAATCTATCCCTTGAGAACGAGTGGTTTAGACCATTTGTGTTCATTGATATGCTGTTGCTGGCATGCTGATGGTACTCATCATCTGCTACTCTACAGAGAGATTTATGACCTTTATAAGGCTTCAACCAATGGAAAGATGATATTCACTCTAGACTAATGAAATGTACCAAGACAAACCTTCTTGATGGTTTATGCTCTTCTAGAGGTGACTATGTCGGTTGCTCTGCCCTATGCGTCTTCCTGAACGATGAGGTTCAAATTCCTTACTGAGGTATTTTCTTGCTATTCCCATAGCTTTCTCTATACTCTTCCTATCACTATTATTACTGCCACAATAGATCAGGTGATTCCTTGAATATCTGCCTCATACTCTTCATTTTTCCTCTTCTAGTTGTTTTGGAAGCCGAGTGAATTCTATAAAGTTTGCTGATACTCAAGCCACCCATTATGAAATTCAACATATGTTGACAAAAAAATTAATACATGGTTTGAGTTAGAAAAAATAGTTGGTTTGATTATGTAAGCGATGATATTTTTTTTTGTTTTGTTCCCTAAACTTCAACTATAAATACTCATCCATTCTTCATTTTAAATCACACCAAAACACAAAATCATCTTATCTATAATCATAAGTGTAGAAGTTATATAAATGATTTTGTGTTAGATTTCTTAAGGATTATTTATCCTTGGAAGGTGTGATGACCCGTATTTCGTATTATAATTCTAACTGTGATGACCCGTATTTCGTATTCTTAATTTTGCGGAATTATTAAAAATTTTCTCTTTAAATGAATAAGCTTGCAACGTATAAAAACTTTCGTAAAATAACCCAACGGTTTAACATAAACATAGCAGCGGAAACTGAATAATGTTTTAAACAATAACTTAAAATATATAAAATTTATAACAAGAGTTTGAACATAAAACTGAATAACTAAACGTGAGGTCCTCGGGTTCGTACTACCGCCGATCCGAGCTAACTCACTGGTCCCCGCCCTCAGCCTCTGCATCGTCAGTACCTACATCAATCAAGTCTAGTGAGTCTAAAGACTCAGCATCCATATATCGTGAATAACAAGTAAATATATCATAAAATCTCATGTCATGTAAAGATATCATATCGTAAAGCGTAACGTGAAAAATCGTGTCATGAATAATTATAAATACGGCATAACTGAAAAATCGTACGTAAAATGTTTGCTCGATAGAGCCCTATCATAAAATAGCATATCAAAATTTTCTGTTGAGATAATGTTCTACGCAAGTGGCCCAAAATATAACATGAACGTCTGATCAGACTAAACCACAGTATACTGGGGGTAGAGATCATCACAGCCCTTGGACTGGATATCCGTACCCATACATAATCGTAAACCGGTCGTAAGTCACCGTGTGAAGCAATCCCATAAGCGTAAGGTGGCCACAAGCACATATCCCATATATCTGAAAATAAACATTTCTATTTTTATGCACGTAATATAATTATTATCCTGTTTTAATTTACCAATTGAGTTGGATCGTTTCCAGGCTCGCTGCGACCTAATTTCTAACATGAGACACATGCAAATAATCTAACTTGACCAACAACTTCATAATCGAACTAAAAACGAGACAATTACGCCCAACAAACTTAGTATCTAACCATGACTCCGAACCAACATCGAACCATCATTTATTCATGATAAAATACCTAAAATACTGGAAAATATATACCAAGGGCTGTAATACACGAAAATTGTGCATGGAGGCCAAAATCATGAAACGCTCTTTCGAGAGTCACTTTGGCACATTGCACCGTAAATTCTCGTACGACCTCTAAACTTAACCAAATCACAAACGGCCAAAAACATGACCTTCCTAACTCAATAAGGTACTGTCCAGTCCAAGGCCATAGGCTAAAATCCAACCAAGATCTCGTACGTGACCTCTGAACCGCAGCAAATCTGCTGTAAAATTCCAGCGGCAGCAGCTGTGCTTGCTTCGCTTCGATACAAGGCTAATGGTCATTGGGGCTTGAACCAAGGACCAAAGTCTCTTATCAACAAGCTAAGGAGTGGCTTGAACCCGTGGCTAAGGGCACTAGGCCAACCACAATCCACCCAAACACCTAGGACGACACACAGCTCAAACCGAGAAACACACAGAAAATCTGTACCATGCGATTGTTTGGATCGCTTGCTGTCATGTGTCGTTCCAGTGGTCATATGATCAACCATGGCTTGATCTAGACATGATGAAGTGTTGTATGAACCAAGGTTAAGGGAATAAAAGCCAACCAAGATCTATCCAAAACCTCAAGAGCCGAAACTCACTCACAAAAATCAGAAAAATGAAACCGAGGGACATGTGTTTGTTTTGTTTTAAAAACCGATGGGACCATGAACCAAGCCTTGAAAGGCTATCTTGGTCACGTCCTAGACATGCTAAGGAAGGTCCTAACCATGGTTACGGGCCCAAAGGCCAACCAAGATTCGAACCTCCTTGAACAATCAAAACCAGAAATTTCGAGACTCAACTTGCAACTATGGTGGAGTTGCTGTCAAGTCTTGAATCCAGCGAGTTTGGGGCTTAAACTAATGGACCAAAATGATCCTAACTCACCCTAGTACATGCCTAGATGCAGCCTTGGGTGCCTGGAAATCGAGCCAACCTCCTGAACCACAAAACAAGCCAAAACCGTGAAGCACAAGGAGAAGCTGAAAAATCTGTGCAGAAATTTTTTTTTGTGTAGTTGCTGTCAAAATTTCGATTTTTATCATGGATCAAGATTATGTAAAGGTTTAAAATAGATATATGACTTGATTGAAGAGCAAAGAAACCATATATACATGCCTTAAATTGTTTTTCCAATAAACAACACGATACGTCGAACCGGGAGACACGGCAACGGAAATGAAAAACCTTGTTATTGTTGTTTTATTGGCCAAGAATGGGAGCTGCTAAATCTCTAATTTTGTGCTAGGTGGAGTGAAGTAGGTGGTGAAGGCTTGTGGTCAAATAAGGTTGTGCATGGAGGAATAAATGATGGCAAGTTGGGGGGGAACATGCATGATGAATGGGTGGCCTTTGTTTTGTTGTTGGGGGAGTTAAATGGTGTCAAGTTGGGACTGTGTGGAGTGGAATTGACCGAGAGTTTTCTTTCCAATTGGTGTAGGATTTGTTTAAGTTTTGCTAAGTAGAATCCTAGGTTAGATAAGCTTGATTAAAACATTAATTAAGCATAATCTTGATGAATTAAGAAGCCTACAATTAAATTGGTGATTAATTAATTAAATTAGACTTAAATCCACTTGATTTCATTAAAATAAATTAGTTCTTAGCTCGGAATAAATTTAGGAATATTTTTGGAACATAAAATTCATCTCCGATTTCCTATCTCTGATCCGGTCTCGCGTATATATCTAAAAAGCTAAAATTTGAAAAACCAGATTTAAAAATCCTTAAAAATTACGTAAATGATTTAAATGCAAATAAATCAACAATTTCTTAAAATAATAACCATTTAAAATTAAATAATGGAAATTATGCACATATCTACGCATATTGGTTTTTCGGGTACTACAACACTCCTCCCCTAAATAAAATTTCGTCCTCGAAATTAGAACTCACCGAATAAATCTGGAAAGTGACTCCGCATCTTGACTCTGACTCCCAAGTAGCTCCTCATTGGAATGATTAAGCCACTTGACCTTCACTGATTTGATCACCTTGTTTCGAAGCTTCTTCTCCTTACGGTCTAAGATCTGCACTGATCTCTCTTCATTAGACAAGTTCGGAGAAAACTGCAACGGCTCAAAGTTCACACACATGAGAAGGGTTCGCTAAATACTTCCTCATCATCGACACATGGAACACATTGTGTACTCCGGCCATATTCGGCGGAAAGAGCAACACGATATGCTAATGTCCCAACTCTGTCGAGGATCTCAAATGGTCCGATGAACCTCGGACTAAGCTTCGCCTTCTTTCCGAATCTCATGACACCCTTCTCGGTGCTATCTTCAAAAAAACATGGTCGCCAACGGCAAACTCTAGATCTCTCCTCCTCCGGTCGGCATAATTCTTCTGTCGACTCTGAGCAAGTCCTCATTCTGTCACGGATTACGACTACTTGAGCGGCATGTCTGCTGGATGATCTCTGGACCTAACTCTGATCGCTCGCCTACTTCATTCCCAATGAATAGGCGATCTACACTTCCTTCCGTACAGTACTTCATAGGGATCCATACCTATAGACGACTGGAAGCTGTTGTTATAGGTAAAACTCCACTAATGGAAACTCGATTCCCAGCTCCTAAGAAATCGATGACACAAGCACGGAGAAGATCCTCCAAGATCTGAATAACTCTCTCTGATTGACCATCTATCTTAGGGTGAAAAGCTGTGCTAAACAACAACTTCGTACCCATCACTGAATGTAGACTCTTCCAAAATGAGGAAGTGAATCTTGGATCTCTGTCAGAAACAATAGAGACTGGGATACCTTGTAATCGGACTATCTCACGGATATATAACTCGGCATACTGAATCATGGAGAAAGTCGTCTTAATAGGAAAGAAATGCGCTGACTTGGTAAGACGATCAACAATCACCCATATAGCATTCGAACCTCTAGCCGACTTCGGTAAACCAACCACGAAATCCATGTTAATGTTCTCCCACTTCACATCGGGAACTGGGAAGTGGCTTGAGTAAGCCGGCTGGCCTCTGATGTTCAGCTTTAACAAGCTGAACAAGTCAAACACTCGGATAAAATCTCCGGATCTCTCTCTTCATACCGGGCTACAATATAACATCTGGCAGATCCTTGTACATCTTCGTACTCCCAGGATGAATAGAGTATGGGGACATAAGGGCCTCAACTAATATGTTTGTTCGAATAGAATCGCTGCTAGGAACCCATATCCTATCTCGATAACGAATAATGCCATCACTCACTGTGTACAAAACACTGCCCTTTGCCTCATTTCTCTGCCTCCACTTCGCCAACTGCTTATCAGATGACTGACTGCTGCAAATACGGTCTAATAAAGAAGACTTAATTGCCAAGGTAGATAAATGGGGAACTCTACCTCGAGTATAAATCTCTAGACCAAACCTCTGAATCTCACTCTGAAGAGGCCTCTGAACTGTCAAATGAGCCATCACTGCGACTTTTCGGCTCAAAGCATCCGCTATTACATTAGCTTTACCAGGATGGTAGCTAATGTCACAGTCATAATCCTTGACTAACTCCAACCAACGCCTCTGACGCATATTCAACTCTTTCTGCGTAAAGAAGTACTTGAAGCTCTTGTGGTCGGTAAAGATCTGACACTTCTCTCCATATAGATAATGCCTCCAAATCTTCAAGGCAAATACTACAGCAGCTAACTCAAGATCATGAGTAGGGTAGTTCTTCTCGTGGATCTTCAACTGACGAGAAGCATACGCTATTACTTTTCCATGCTGCATCAACACTGCGCCTAAACCAAGCTTCAAAGCATTAGTATACAATACAAAATCTCCGGGCCCAGAAGGCATGGACAAGAACGGCGCTGAAATAAGAGTTTGCTTCAAAGAATCGAAGCTCTTCTGGCACTCATTGCTCCACACGTACTTAGCATTCTTCTTAGTCAATGACGTGAGTGGAACTGCGATAGAGGAGAAACCCTGAATAAACTTCCGATAGTATCCTGCTAGACCAAGGAAACTACGGATCTTTGATGCATTCTGCGGCACCTCCCAATCTCTGACTGCCGCAACCTTCGCTGGGTCTACCTCAATGCCACTGCTAGATATGATGTGGCCTAGGAATGCCACTTCTCTAACCTAGAACTCTCACTTGCTGAACTTAGCGAACAGCGTTTGTGCCTGCTGCAACGTCTGCAATACTGCGGTCAGATGCCTGTTGTGATCCTCTTGACTCTTTGAGTAGACGAGAATGTCGTATATGAATACAATGACGAACTGATCAAGATACGGCTGAAATACACGAATCATGAGATCCATGAAGATCGCCGGCGCATTCGTCGACTCGAAACGGCAGCATCAAAGGAACTAGAAGTGCCCATAACGAGTCCTAAAGCATCTAAAAGTATCGGCGTCTTTAACCCTCAATGGTGATATCCGGAACGCAGATCTATCTTGGAGAATACTGAGGCTTCCCCTGCAACTGATCAAAAAAAATCCTCGATCCTCGGAAGTGGGTATTTATCTTCACTGTAACCCTGTTCAACTCCCGGTAGTCAATGCAAAGCCTCATCGATCCGTCTTTCTTCTTCACGAATAAGACAGACGCGCTCCATGGAGAGAAACTCGGGCGAATAACTCCTTGTCAAGAAGCTCCTGAATCTGTTTCTTGAGCTCAACAATCTCTGACCGGTGCTAATTTGTATGGTGCCTTAGAGATAGGCGCGGTACCTGGCATAAGATCGATCAAAAACTCAACCTCTCGTACCGGTGGTCTACCAGAGACGCCATCAGGAAAAACTTCTGAAAAGTCCTTGAAAACTGGGACATCTGCAACTGACTGGTTGGGGACCTCGGGAACAGATATAATGGTCGCAATAAATGCTCGACAACCCCTATGCATGAGCTTTCTAGCCTGAATACAAGATATCATGATCGGCAAATTAAAGTACCTGTCAGGCTCAAATAGGAACTGTTACCTTCCAAGCGGTCGGACTAAAACAGATATCCGCTAAAAATCAATAAGTACTCTATTCTTGTGCAGCCAATCCAACCCAAGGATAATATCGAACTTTGGCATTGGCAGCACGATCAAATCCGCATAGACAAGATTTCCATGAAGCTCGAGGTCTATGTCTCATACTACGCTAGTCGCTGCCATCTCCTCGCCAGATGGAATAACCACAGAATACGCCACATCCAATCCAATCGTCTTGACCTTGATGGAATTCGCAAAGGTCTCAGATATGAATGAATGAGTGGCCCCAGAATCAATCAAGGCGTTCGTAGAAGCTCCGCCTTTAAATATTCTTCCTGAAAGGTTGGAACATCTATCTAAATCCAATAATTTACCAGAATTAATCCTATAGACGTGCAAAGGTCAAAGTTCTTCTAACTTAGATTCTCAAAACGACCCGAATAGAACATGCAATCTTATCACACTTTCTAAGTTCAAATCTTATAACCCAATAATTCAAAGCAATTAATCCAAAAATGCTGAATTAAATATGCTAAAATTTTCCCAAATATAAACTTAAAGATTCAAGATACCTGTCAAGAGCATAGTCCCTGGGTTCGCCTCCGCTGCATGGAGTGCAAACACTCTGCCCTGAGTAGGCAATGTCCCTTGAGGACAATCCTTCAGCAAATGGCCAGTACCGCCACACTTGAAACACTTCCTAGAGCCATACATGCAAACTCCGGTATGGCGGCATGTACACCTGGCACAGACCGGGTACTCCTGCATCCTCGGGACCACACGTCCCTGCTGCTGCTGCCCTTGCTCCTCGATGGGCCATGGAAAGGCCTCTTATGCTGCTGCTGGTGAGGAGGGCGGTGGGGCGCCTGAAATGGCCGCTTACCCTGGCGGTCATTCTCGATATCTCTCTTATCCTGCTCTGCAGTAAGAGCTCTAGAGACGGCGACCTCATATGTCGTAGGGCCAGCAACCCTAACATCACGGCGCAAGATTGACAGCAATCCATCCATGAAGTGCCTAAGCCTGGCACCCTCGTCGTTCGCGATCAGGGGTACAAAGTGACAACCCCTCTCGAACTTACGGATAAACTCCGTAACAGTCATGTCACCCGTCTCAGGGTCATAAACTCCCTGGTCAACCTTGAACGCACGTCATCAGTAAAATACTTAGAGAAGAATACCTCTCTAAAGCGCATCCAACTGAGAGTAGCTAGATCCAGAGCTACAGATGCGCCCTCCCACCATAGACGGGCGTGTCCTCCAAAAAGATAGGTCGCACAGCGGACCCTGTCAACATCCTCCAGCTCCATAAATCTGAAAGTAACCTCTAGGGACTTAATCCGTCCTTCAGCAACCATGGGATCAGACGTCCTAGTGAACTCCTTCGGGTTCATCCTCATGAACCGCTCACATATAGTCTCGGGTCTAGGCGGCCTAGCTACCGCTGCCGCATTGTTCCCCGCGAACTGTGCGAAGAACTGAGTCATATCCGCCATCATCTGGGTATGCATATCAGGTGGTGGAGGAGGTGGCAGTGGACCTCTATCCTCATAACGGTTCTGAGTCTAATCAGCCTCGCTTTCAGCACCTCTCGGGCGGTCAATAACTCGTCAAGGAGGCATACTGTACCATGTAAAATCCTTACGTAACCAACATGCAATATTTCTACTATTTTTCTTGAAATTTAAATATATATTTGCTAAACATAATCTTGACATAAAATATTTTTCATGAGAACATGCTGATAAAATAGTTCATGAGAACATGCTAGTTAACTATTTCATGCTCAAAAAAATGTAATACGTGAAAGTAGGACTTACAGACTGAAGACGTGATTTCGTGAGCTTCTCGAGATCAGTAGTAAGTACAACCCTTTACAAGAAACATCGCTCTGATACCAACTGTGATGACCCGTAATTCGTATTAATAATTCTAACTGTGATGACCCGTATTTCGTATTCATAATTTTGCGGAATTATTAAAATTTTCTATTTAAATAAATAAACTTGCAACGTATAAATACTTTCGTAAAATAACCCAACGGTTTAACAAACATAGCAGCGGAAACTGAATAATGTTTTAAACAATAACTTAAAATATATAAAAGTTATAACAAGAGTTTGAACATAAAACTGAATAACTAAACGTGAGGTCCTCGGGTTCGTACTACCGCCGATCCGAGCTAACTCACTGGTCCCCGCCCTCAGCCTCTGCATCGTCAGTACCTACATCAATCAAGTCTAGTGAGTCTAAAGACTCAGCATGCATATATCGTGAATAACAAGTAAATATATCATAAAATCTCATGTCATGTAAAGATATCATATCGTAAAGCGTAACGTGAAAAATCGTGTATAATTATAAATACGTGCATAACTGAAAAATCGTATTCGATAGAGCCCTATCATAAAATAGCATATCATAATTTTCTGTTGAGATAATGTCTACGCAAGTGGCCCACAAATAACATGCACGTCTGATCAGACTAAACCACAGTATACTGGGCGGTAGAGATCATCACAGCCCTTGGACTGGATATCCGTACCCATACAAATCGTAAACCGATCGTAAGTCACCGGGTGAAGCAATTCCATAAGCGTAAGGTGGCCACAAGACATATCGCATATATCTAAAAAATAAACATTTTCTATTTTTATGCACGTATAATTATTATCCTGTTTTAATTGACAATTGAGTTGGATCGTTTCCAGGCTCGCTGCGACTAATTCTAACATGAGACACATGCAAATAATCTCAACTTGACCAACATTCATAATCGAACTAAAAACGAGACAATTACGCCCAACAAACTTAGTATCTAACCATGACTCCGTACCAACAACCCAACACATCGAACCAACATCGAACCATCATTTAGTCATGATTAAAATACACCTAAAATACTGGAAAATAATACCAAGGTGTAATACACGAAAATGTGCATGGAGGCCAAAATCATGAAACGCTCTTCGAGTGTCACTTTTGCACATTGCACCGTAAATTTTCTTACGACCTCTAAACTTAACCTAATCACAAACAGCCAAAAACATGACCTTCCTAACTCAATAAGGTACTGTCCAGTCCAAGGCCATAGGCTAAAAGCCAACCAAGAATTCGTACGTGACCTCTGAACCGCAGCAAAGCTGCTGTAAATTCCAGCGGCAGCAGCGTGTACTTGATTCGCTTCGATTACAAGGCTAATGGTCATTGGGGCTTGAACCACGGACCAAAGTTCTTATCAACATCCTAAGGAGTGGCTTAAACTGTGGCTAAGGGCACTAGGCCAACCACAATCCACCCAAACACTAGGACGACACACAGCAAACGAGAAACAGAAACACACAGAAAATTCTGTACCATGCGATTGTTTGGATCGCTTGCTGTCATGTGTCGTTCCAGTGGTCGTATGATCAACCATGGCTCGATCTATACATGATGACGGTTGTATGAACCAAGGTTAAGGCTAAAAGCCAATCAAGATCCATACAAACCTCAAGAGCCGAAAATCACTCACAAAAATCAAAAAAATGAAACCGAGGGACATGTGTTGTTTTGTTTAAAAACCGATGGGACCATGAACCAAGCCTTGAAAGGCCATCTTGGTCACGTCCTAGACATGCTAAGGGAAGGTCTTAACCATGGTTACAGGCCAAAAAAGCCAAACAAGATTCGAACCTCCTTGAACACTCAAAACCAGAAATTTCGAGACTCAACTTGCAACTATGGTGGAGTTGCTGTCAAATCTTGAATCTAGCGAGTTGGGGTGCTTAAACTAATGGACCAACATGATTCAACTTACCCTAGTATATGCCTAGATGCAGCCTGGGTGCCTGGAAATCGAGCCAACCTCCTGAACCACAAAAACAAGCCAAAACCATGAAGCACAAGGGGGAAGCCGAAAAATCTGTGCAGAAATTTTTTTTGTGTAGTTGCTGTCAACATTTCGGTTTTATCATGGATCAAGAACATGTAATGTTTAAAAGCAGATATATGACTTGATTGAAGAGCAAAAATCCATATATTCATGCGCTATATGGTTTTTACAATAAACAACACGATACGTCGGACCGGGAGACACGACGGAAACGAAGAAACCTTGTTATTGTTGTTGTCTTGGCCAAGAATGGGAGCTTCTAAATCTCTATAATTTCGTGCTAGTTGGAGTGAAGAAGGTGGTGAAGGCTTGTGGTCAAATAAGGTGGTGCATGGAGAGGTAAATGATGTCAAGTTGGGGGGGAACATGCATGATGAATGGGTGGCCTTTGTTTTGTTGTTGGGGGAGTTAAATGGTGTCAAGTTGGGATTGTGTGGAGTGGAATTGACCGAGAGTTGTCTTTCCAATTGGTGTAGGATTTGTTTAAGTTTTGCTAAGTAGAATCCTAGGTTAGATAAGCTTGATTAAAAGGTTAATTAAGCATAATCTTGATGAATTAAGAAGCCTAAATTTAAATTGGTGATTAATTAATTAAAGTAGACAAATCAACTTGATTTCATTAAAATAAATTATTTCTTAGCTCGGAATAAATTTAGGAATATTTTTGGAACATAAAATTCATCTCCGATTTCCTATCTCTGGTCCGGTCTCGCGTATATATCTAAAAAGCTAAAATTTGAAATACGCGATTTAAAAATCTTTAAAAATTACGTAAATGATTTAAATGCAATTATATCAACAATTTCTTAAAATAATAACCATTTAAAATTAAATAATGGAAATTATGCTCATATCTACGCATATTGGTTTTTCGGGTACTACAGAAGGAATATGATTAGTGGAGAGAAAGTGAGTGACAAAATCAGTGTTTTCTGAGTGAAATACTTTTTATTCTCAATTTTCTTATCTTCTTTGTTATTAATAAAGAAGTGATCTCCTTGAGATGTTTAGAGTGAACGTAACCCAATCTTGGGATGAACCACTATAAATGGTGTCCATCTTATTCATTATTAATATTACATATGATATTCCGCTGCGATGTTACCTCATTTATTTCCCTGATATCTCAACAACTGTTATCAGAGCGATGCTCTCAAATATTATATGAAGTCCTCGTATGCTCTTTGGTTGCAATTAGTCTGAATTTCCATATAGGAAAAGGTTTTCTAGAAATTATTAGAGAATTGGTTTTTTTGTAATCAGGATTTGAAAATTAATTCGTTGGTAGCAGTCACAAAATATGGAGTTGCGTACAAGAAAGATGATTAGCATTAATGGTTCCAATTATCAACTTTGGAAAAGTATATTGAAAGATCTTCTACTGGTCACGAAGATGCACCACCGATGTTCAGCGAGTCTAAAAGATGATAAATCAGATGCCAAATGGAACTTTGAGCACGAGCAAGTCTGCGGGTACATCTGACAATTTGTCGATGACAATGTGTACAACCCTATTTGTAACGAGACATATGATTGTATCCTTTGAATGAAGTTGGAGACACTATATGCCTCCAAAAGTGGCGACAACAAACTATTCTATTTGAGCAAGCTAGTCCAGGTTTGATACATAGAAGAAACTCTGGTCACAGATCATTTGAACGAGATTCAAGGATTCGTGGATCAGTTATCAAGTATGGACATAAAACTTGATGACGAGGTTATAGCTCTGATTGTGCTAACTTTATTAGCAGAGTCTTGAGAGACTCTCAAGGTATCACTCACGAACAAAAGCTCCAGGAAGAGTCATGAGTATGGACTTTATGAAGAGTGACATCTTGAATGAAGAGATGAGGCAGAGATCTGAAGGACCCTCCACCTCGCAATCAGATGTTTTGGCAGCTAAGTTAAGGGAGAGAAGAAAATCAAAAAAACAAAAATTAAAAGCCAAGAAGAAGCAAGTCCTCGGGGAGATATGCCAACATAAAATATTATCACTGTGTACAAAACAGACATCTTAAAAAATACTGTCGAAAACCGAATGATAAACATGAAATCGATAATGAGCAAACAAACGCTATTGACGAATTCAATGATGTTCATGAGCTAAAGCAGGAGTCCGTAAATTTGGCAACTCAAGTAAGTAGTTGGGTGATCGATAGTGGAGCAACAGTCCACGTCACATCTCGAATAGAATGCTTTACATCCTACACAAGGGGACTTTGGTGTGACCAGGATGGGGAATAACGACGTATCTAGTCGTGGGAAAGAGAGATATGTGCTTGACTACCATGGATTTCTCTACACTGATCCTGAAAGATGTCAAACATGTTCCAGATATGCGCCTGAATCTGATATCAGTTGAAAGATTCGATGAAGAAGGTTTATTCACAACCTTCCATAATGAGGTATGTAATATTTCAAGAGGATCGCTTGTGGTGGCAAAAGGATTAAAGATGTCGAACTGTATGTAGTTCAGGAAAATCATTCTGAAGAAGTGAACTAGGCAGGGGAAGAAAACTCAACGGAGTTGTGGCACCGACATCTTGGCCACATAAGTGAAAAGAATCTTGCACGCGCTGTGAGCAAGAAATTTTGCCGGTATAAAGCAGGTTCTTATGAAATAATGTACGAACTGCTTAGCCGAAAAAAAAAGATATAATTCAAAAGTTCACCTCCTAGCAGAGCCGATTAAATTCTAGATCTGGTGCACACACATCTATGTGGTCTGATGCCATTGTTTCTCAAGGGAGCGAGGTACCAGATAAATTTTATCGATGATCATTCTCCAAAAATTTGGGTGTGGACACTCAAAACAAAGGACCAAGTAGCAGAAACATTTAACAAATTTCTAAACATGGTTGAATGGAAAACATGCATAAAACTCAAATGTATTCGAATAGATAATGGAGGAGAATGTTGGAACCTTTAAGGATATATGCCAAAAAAAACAAGCACAATCAGAATTTTGGATCTGAACAAGATCTGGAATGATGGCTTCAACGGTAAATCCACAATCGGTTGAACATGAAGAATTGCAGAACAGTCATCAGGAAGATGATGAGATCTGTGTTCACAGAAAAACCACCAGAATAAAGTTCTTGTGGTACCATGGCCACACGTTCTGGAAGAGAAGTGCAACATTCAACCAGATATTCCTTAAATGAATATATCATGCTAACCGAAGGAGGATAACCAGAGAGCTTCGAGGAAGCTATTACCACGTGCTAATTTTTTTTTTCTTTTTTCAAACCTCACATAGCATTCGGCCGAACCATAAAATATTTTTAACAACATTTTAAAATAAATCAACCAATTATTTTATCAACCCAAAAACATTATTTGAAAAGTATAGCCCATACTATAACCTCTCAAAAATCACTCATAATTAAATAAAAGTCATAAAATATCTTTAACATTACTTAAAATCGTAAATCGTAAATAGTGCGGAAAACTAGCGTCGGTCATTGGGTTATGTGCACCTTCAGTCCAGCAAAGTCAACCACCAAGACCTCCATTAACATTATTATCACACTCACCTGCATCAATAACACCTACTGAGTCTAAAGACTCAACACATCATAATCTTGATAACAAGTAATACATATACAGATCACATACAACAGTGAAAATACTTGTACTTAAAAAATCGTTTTCATGAAGATGCATAAACTTTAAACATAAACATTTTCATGATGCATAAACTTTAAACATAAACATTTCCATAAACATTTTCATGATGCATAAATTTTAAATAAAAACATTTTCATAATGATGCATCAACTTTAAACATAGACATTTTCATAAACTTTTCATAAACATTTTCATATTATCATCAACATATTCATATGAACATGCATAACATAAAACTCAACATTTTCCTTTTCCTCATTTCATAACATAAATCCTTTCATCAAGAGCATATGCATATTTTCATTTATTTAATTCAGATCGTTAATTATGACTTTCCTCAAACCTCAAAAAGTCGATGGATCCATCTACATGAAAATGCAGTACTGGGCGGCGGGCGACACGAGCAACACCCTCACCGGTCAACTGGGCCCTGGCCTATCCTCATCGAATGGAAATCCGATCGTTGGGGCTCCCTCGGGGGCCTTCTCCCATAGACGAGCTCCCTCTAGGGCCTTTTCCCACGCATGGGTTCCTTTAGGGGCCTTCTCCCGAAAATGGGCTCCCTCTGGGGCCTTTTCTCCTCACGATATTCTCATTCTTACCTCAAATCCTCAATAGTCACAATTACTTCACTTCCTTCAACGTTTTACATTTTCATCACTTCATAATCATGAATTTTATATCATTTTCTTTTTAAAAACAAGCATGCAACATATATTTAGCGTTACCGTTTTATCACAAAAATCAATAATCGTTTAAACTAAACATTTGAACATATTAAAAATCATAAGCATTTAGAATGACATTTTAACCTTAAAACCTTTAAAATAACATTTTTATATATTAAATCATAAACATATAAAATTTCTTAAACATTTAAAACATCATTTTAACATATAAAATTCCATAAACATTCATAACTATAGAAAATAATCATATTAGCTCATAAAACAGCATTCAGGGCACTGCCATGACGTTTACTAATTTCTAGGTGTAAAAAGACCGTTTTACCCCTGGACGTAAAATTTCACGTTTTCGACTTTTCCGTAATTTTATTGACTCTAACATGTCCCAAATAATTATTAAATCTTACATTAATTTTCTCATATTTTTATTTGGCATAAATCGAGGACTTTTAAATTAATCTTTAAATAAGACATATTAACGCGTTTTAGTCCCGACTTAAACCAAACCTTAATACAAAATTCCCAAATTAAAAAATTAAATTTTTAATAATTATTTGAGTTTACATATAATTTTTCATAATTTTATAAAGCTTAAAACTAGGAATTTCAATTAATTTTTTAATTAGCGTTTCGTGCGGCGATTAAATCCCGGATAATTCCAAAACTCGTTATTTTGATCCCAAACTTTAAACATAGCAATTTTATTATTTATTCTACCCTTCCAAGTCATGAGCCACACCCGTGGACCCATGGATTCAATTTTTCCTAGTAAATTCGAAATATTGACCCATTGTCGAACAACCTGAGCCATCACCCAATTTACTCGAGCCACGCTTGAGCCACCTCAAGCCAAACCTTAGCCAACCCATCTAGGAACCCTACTGAACCATTAGAACCCATTGGACCTGACCCTAAGCTCAAAAACCGAAGCAACACCTAAGCTGCAGAAACAGCCCAAAAACCAACCTAGGCACCCTTGAGCAAACGAGACATACATGCTTCTAACCACTTCATGCTTAAAGACCGACTCGAACCGACCCAAACCAGGCCTTAGACGTTACCCGTAGACACAAGTTAGAGACCATGGTTAAGCCCCTTTTTACTCAGAACCAGTGCCTAAGTCCGAAAAATCATAAACGTGACAGCCCCTCATGTGAGGCCAATTTCTGTGCCGCTTTCGAGTTTCTGGTTCCAGCGCTCTACCCGACCATCCAGCCCATGAACCACCACACAAGACTCAACCTAGGGCCCTAAGGCACTACCATAACCACTGAAGCTAACACCAGCAACACCTGTCATGGCCGAGAATTTCACTCCTTTCTAGGACTTGTTTTCTGTTGCTAGCCACCCAACCATCGAGCCAGACCTTGAACCATCCCCTCAGGCACTCTCCTAGGACCCTAACCCCTTGACCTAGCCCAGCCCAGAGCCCCCAGGCCGAGCCCCTTCCTCCCTGCAACAGCTGCCAACCTGCGCAACTTGCACAGCTTGTTCTCGGTGGAGTGCTTGTTGGCAAGGACTTCTCCAAGCCCCTGGTTTTCGAGTCCTAGCGTGGCTAGGACTCTTTCCTTGACTCAACCACGTCCTTAGCTAGCCCTAGTCCCAATCCAAGACCCATTAAAGCCACAAAACCCAAAACCCGAACCCCTTTTCCCCACCATGACAGCAACGTTTTACCAGCTTGTTTCTTTTGTTTTTGGCCAGCGTGTTTGGGGTGTGTCTAAGGCCTCAAACTCGTGTAAAACATGCCCTATATCTCCTAATTCATGGGAGCCCCCTTTAGGCACATAATAACATTGTTTGGAATGAAAACCCAAGCCTTAAAAATCACTTATGAAGCATATACGAAAATATAACAGATGACACTTGATTTTTGTGTAAAACTCAATTAAATAAATACTATGGTGTGATAGATATTTGAATGAAAAAAATATGGCGTGTCTTTGCGTATTTAACGCAACGAAAAAACCGTCGACGATGCGAAGAACGACGACGAGGAACTACGGCTTGAAAACCTTGCAACTTATGATGCTTTTCCATTGAATTTACAAAAGTTTCTCTTCAAAATATGTTGTGTGCCTTGTAACTTGAAAGAAAAGTGTTTGGTGTGAATTGAAAGTGTGGGGCGTGTGATGTATAGTTTTTGTGGTGGGGTTTAGAACTTTAAATATTTAATTAAGTTGCTAATAAGGATTAAGCCCACTAAGTAGGTAATTTAGGCCCATTAGTGCACAATTAAAATATTAAAAATAATTTTGATTAAATAAATTTGTGAATTTATTAGTCAGGTTGCCAAAATGTTCGCATTTTTTTAAAAAATCCAACACCGGTAAAATTTTCGTCCCGGCGTATAAAATCACCTCAAAACCCCTTATTTTCAAAAATAAGAAAAAGCATCACCCTTAATTTAAATAATCAAAAAGAAATAACCAATAAAAACATTTTCTATTTTTCAGCCCTCGGTCTCCATTCGTCGATCGCAACTTGATGCATGGACCTTTAAATTTTCGGGGCGTTACACCAAGACAATGGTACAAGAAGTTTGAATCTGTGATAACCAAACACAGATTCAAGAAAATCACTGCAGACCATTGTGTGTATGTCAAAAAAACTCTAATGATGATTTGATGGTGCTTCTGCTCTATGTAGATGGCATGTTGATTGTTCGCAAAGATGCTTCTGAAATCAAAGGCCTGAATAAGCAACTAAGAAAAACCTTTTCTATGAAAGAGTTGAGGACATCAAAATAATTATTGGCATGGAAATCCATCGAGACAGGTATGCCAAGAAGACCTGGTGGTCGCATTAAAGGTATATTAAGAAGGTACATTGGAGGTTCAACATGGACCAGGCTAAAGCAGTTGGATGTCCTGTTGCCAACTACTTCAAGTTGAACTTAAAACATAGTCCAATTATAGAGGATGAGGAAGAAGAAATAAAAATTGTTCTATATACTTCAGCTATAGGAAGTCTGATGTATGCCATGTTAGGTAATCGACCAGACTTAGCTCATTATATAAGTGTAGTGAGTAGATTCCTTTAAAAAGTGAGTAGATTCCTTTAAAAACTGGCAAAAGAACATTGGACTGGAATAAAATGAATATTCAGATCTCTACGAGGCACCTCAAAATATAGAATGAGTTTTGGAGGATCCAGACTTGAGCTTGTAGACTATACAAATGTAAATATGACATGAGATGTTGACTCCCAAAAGTCAACATCAGGATACCTGATTACTTTTACAGGGAGAGCTGTGTCATGGATGTCAAAGTTGCAAAAGTGTGCAGCATTTTCAGCCATTGAAGATGAAACGTCTGCTTATTCGTTTTCTTAAAAAGTACTAAAAATTTTTTTTAATTTTTTTTTTCAAACCTCACATAGCATTCGGCCGAACAATAAAATATTTTGGAATCATTTTAAAAGTAAAACAACCAACTATTTTACCAAACCTAAAATATTATTTGAAAAGTATAGCGCATACTATAACCTTTCAAAAATCACTCATAAATAAATCGTTGTAAAAATATATCTTTAACATCACTTAAAATCATAAATCATAACTAGTGCGGAAAACTAGCGTCGGTCCTCGGGTTATGTACACCTTCAGTCCAGCAAAGTCAACCACCAAGACCTCCATTCACATTATTATCATAATAACCTGCATCAACCACACCTAGTGAGTCTAAAGACTCAACACGTCCCATCTTTGATAACAAGTAATACATAATACAACTAACATATAACAGTGAAAAATACTTGTACTTAAAATATCATTTTCTTAATGATGCATAAACATTAAACTTATAAACATTTTCAAAATCATAATCATATCACATAAACATATTCATATTCATATCCAATTCGTATCCATATTCATATTCATATTCATTTTCATGTTCGTATTTGTTGAATTCAGATCGTGATTGTGACTCGTATTCTTGATCGTATTGGGCGATGGATCCATCTAAATAAACCACAGTACTAAGCGGCGGGGACACCAGCGACACTCTCACTGGTCAACTGGGCCTTGGCCAACGTATTAACATATTCGTATTCGTATCCGTATCCAAGGAAACACGATCGTCGGGCTCCCACTAGGACCATAAACCTCATGATATTTCCAACATGTAGTAGTCACAATCCCTTCACGTTCTTCAACATGTCGTATTTCCATCACTTAATAAAAACATGCATATATCATTTTATTTTGAAACCAAGCATGCAACATATATTTTAAATGTCCAATTTAAACTTAATAATTTATGAACATTTAAAAATCATGATTTCAACATATAAAAATTCATAAACATGCGAAATAATCATATTAACATATAAAACAGCAAATAGGGCACTGCCATGACATTTACTAATTTTCCGGTGTAAAAAGACCGTTTTACCCCGGGACGTGACATTTTACGTTTTTGACATTTTCTTGATTTTCCTGACTCTAACATGTCCCAATTAATTATTTAAGCCTAAGTTAAAATTTCCATAATTTTATTTAGCTTAAAAACTAGGCTTTTTAATTAATTTATAATTAGACGTTTTGAAGGCGTTTTAATTCCGAAAAATCCCAAACTTTAATATAAAAATGACTAAATTTAGATATAAAATTCCTAAATTCTAAATTTAGTCATTTTTATATTATTTTAGTCCCCATGAACCATGAGGACCCTAAGGACCCCCTCAGACCCAGCCTTCGAACCCCAGGCCAAGCCCCCTCGCCCCAAACAAGCTCTGCACCCTGCGCACCAAAGTGGCAGTTTCTCGGGTAGGAGTCCTTGCTGTCAAGGACTCCTCCCAAGCCCCTTATCTCGAGTCCTAGCATGGCTAGGACTCTGCCCTGGTCTCGCTCAAGGATGTGGCTAGCCCCTGGTTGTAGCCGAACCAAGCCCAGCCCTTAAACAAGTGAACCAAGCCTCCATGACAGCAACACGTTTCTAGCTTGTGTTCTGTGCTTGATGTTGCGTGTTGTGTGGTTCTAAGACACCTTAAACTCGTGTAAAACAATACCATAACACTTCCTAGTCATGCCGGCCCCTTTATGCACATAAACAACACAAATTGGATTAAAAATTCTACTTGAAAATTTCATGATACATGCAAAAACGAACTTAAACGAAAGTGTCACTTGTTTTAAATCTTTTCAAGCATAAAATATAATATGATGTGATGTGTTTTGAAGGAAAGAATGGGCGTGCCTTTGCGTTTTAAACGCATGATTATTCGTCGACGATTTGCGAAGAACAGACAAGGACCTCGATCGCAACTCGAATAACATTTTATAAATACCTTTTAATGCAACCATGTAGAAAAATATATTTAAACATGTCAATATGCACAACTAAAAACTAATGCAATTAAACATTTAATTAAAATACAGGAGCATTTAATAATTCAAATGCATGTGGTTTGCGTGGACCTTTAAATTTTCGTGGCGTTACAGAAGAAGAGTTCATTGCAGCAACTGAGGTTTGCAAAGAGCTATTACGCATGAAAGGGTTTTTT